>NW_028270153.1:64622414-64787414 GCF_037043375.1 Chiloscyllium plagiosum
GGAAATCAGATTTGTGGCAATATAGTTGGTTCCTAACTGTCCTCTGGGCAATAAATGCTGGTCAAGTCAGTGATGCCTTTGTCCCATGTACGGATGACCTGATACATGTCAAACGTGGTATTGCTATGACACCTGGTAAGGGGTACACGTGTGAGGACAGTCACTCAATGAAGCCCCAAGTACCCAGGTGTCTCTGACTGTTTGGTTGAGTTTGTACTAATCGCCTAAATAGTAATACAGATGATATGCTCAATGGGTAAAGTGTTCCAGCAGCCCCACCTGATACCTGCTAGTGTTCATCATCATAGAATACCCCTTCAATGTGGAAACAGGCCATTTGGCTCAACAAGCTGACACCGACCTTCCGAAGAGTAACCCACCCAGACCCGTTCCCCTATGTTTATCCCTGACTAATGCACCTCACTCACACATCTCTAAACATTATGGGCGATTTAGCATGGCCAATCCACCTAACCTGGACATCTTTGGATTGTGGGTTATTGCACAAAATACATAAACATGGGACTGAGGGTGATTTAGCAGTTTGTATCAGAAATTGGCTAGCTGAAAGAAGACAGAGGGTGGTGGTTGATGGGAAATGTTCATCCTGGAGTTCAGTTACTAGTGGGGTACCACAAGGATCTGTTTTGGGGGCCACTGCTGTTTGTCATTTTTATAAATGACTATGATGAGGGCGTAGAAGGATGAGTTAGTTAATTTGCGGATGACACTAAGGTTGGTGGAGTTGTGGATAGTGCTGAAGGAGGTTGTAGGTTACAGGGGGACATAGAGAAGCTGCAGAGCTGGGCTGAGAGTGGCAAATGGAGTTTAATGCGGAAAAGTGTGAGGTGATTCACTTTGGAAGGAGTAACAGGAATGCAGAGTACTGGGCTAATGGTAAGATTTTTGGTAGTGTAGATGAGCAGAGAGATCTCGGTGTCCATGTACTCAGATCTCTGAAAGTTGCCACCCAGGTTGACAGGGTTGCCGAGAAGGCACACGATGTGTTAGCTTTTATTGGTAGAGGGATTGAGTTCTGGAGCCATGCCATCATGTTACAGCTGTACAAAACTCTGGTGCAGTCGCCCTTGGAGTATTACGTACAGTTCTGGTCACCGCATTAAAGGAAGGATGTGGAAGCTTCGGAAAGGGTTCAGAGGAGATTTACTAGGCTGTTGCCTGGTATGGAGGGAAGGTCTTCTGAGGAAAGGCTGAGGGACTTGAGGTTGTTTTCGTCAGAGAGAAGAAGGTTGAGAGGTGACTCAATGAGACATATCAGATAATCAGAGGGTTAGATAGGGTAGAGAGTGAGACCCTTTTTCCTCAGATGGTGATGGCTAGTACGAGGGAACATAGCTTTAAATTGAGGAGTGATAGATATAGGATAGATATCAGAGGTAGAGTCATTACTCAGAGAGTAGTAGGGCGTGGAACACACTGCCTTCAACTGTATAGACTCGCCAACTTTAAGGGCATTTAAATGGTCATTGGATAAACATATGGATGAGAATGGAATAGTGTGGGATAGATAAGCTTCAGATTGGTTCCACAGATGGGCACAACATCGAGGGCTAAAGGGCCTGTACTGCGCTGTATTGTCCTATGTGGGAGGAAACCCACGCAGACACGGGGAGAATCTGCAAACTTCACATAGACAGTTACCCGAGGCTGGAATTGAACTTGGGCCACTGACGCTGTGAGGCAGCAGTGCTAACCACTGAGCTACAGTGCTGCCTCACAGTGCACAAGCAGACCATTCAGCCCATCAAAGAATAGCCCCTTACCCCATCCCTGTAACCCTGCATTTCCCATGGTTAACCAACCTGGCCTCCACATTCCTGAACATCATGGGCAATTTATCACCACCAATTCACCTAACCTGCACATCTTTGTACTGCGGGAGTAAATCCATACAGACACAGGGGAATGTGCAAACTCCACACAGACTGTTGCTCAAGGCTGGAATCGAACCCGGGTCCCTGGTGCTGTGAGGCAGCAGTACTAACCACTGAGCCACAGTGCTGCCCAGTAATGACGCTCAACATTTAATTCCATCTCCTAGCCCCAAAAGGCCCATGTGCTCCTTCTGTCACTCCCACTTGTCACGTCTCCACAACCAGAAATGTATGCGTCCTCTTCCTGACCAGCCAGATAATTGGCTCTGTGTCATTGAATATCGCCTGACTCTCTCTCAAACACCTCACTCTATCTCGGCTGGTGCTGAGGCTGCTTTCTGTCAACAGTTTCACAGGATGTTATGGTTTTCTGACCAGACAAGCCCTCATCCTGTCTGGCATTTTCCAAGAATTACTGAGCTGTGGTCTGAACATTCTCCAATCACCTACCAAGGGCTGGGAATGGTCTGGATTGGCTCCAACATGTCTGGCAATGTGTCAATTGGCCTAGTCAATCAGCTAATGGAATGGGCACTTGAGGCAACGTGTAATGTGTCTGTGGTTTGGCCCATCTCCCGGCTGTGCCAGTGTACAGTCATTTCACACAGTAAATAAGAAGTAGAGAACAACAGAAAGAAAGAGAGAAAGAGAGCTGAAAAAGTGCAATTTGATTGCTGAAGCAAGGGTTCCAGCAGATTTCCTACAATTCGTATCCAGAAATGATCACAGGATAGAATTGCAAATTATTGTCACGTGTATTTTTGCAAAAAGAATGAAAGGATCTGGAAGTTGCCATTCATCGTGCCGAAGATAATGACAGAAGTCATAAATAAGATAAAAACATAAAGGTTAATCACAGTTCAATTAATGGCTCTTGGGTACAGGGTACGCTGGAAAACCAAGCTAAAACTTTTACATTGGGCCGAGACAAGACCTCCACCCCAGGACTGGATCTCCACGCTGGGCCGAGACAAGACCTCCACCCCAGGACTAGATCTCCATGCTGGGCTGAGAAAAGGCCTCAACCCTGGGACTGGATTTCCTCACTGGGCCAAGGCCTTCACCTTGGGATTACATTTCCACACTAGGCCAAGGCCTCCACCCCAGGCTCAGATCCCTGTGCTAGGCCAAGGCCTCCACCCCAGGCTCAGATCCCTGTGCTAGGCCAAGACCCCCACCCCAGGATCAGATCCCCATGCTGGGCCATGACCTCTACCCCGGGATCAGATCCCCACGGTGGGCCATGACCTCTACTCGGGATCAGATCCCCACGGTGGGCTGCTGGAAGGCCATGAGGTAATGATCAGAGAATAGTCATTTGTGATGTTGGTTGAGCAACAAATATTGTTGTGGTTCTGTTCGCCGAGCTGGGAATTTGTGTTGCAGACGTTTCGTCCCCTGTCTAGGTGACATCCTCAGTGCTTGAGAGCCTCCTGTGAAGCGCTTCTGTGATCTTTCCTCCGGCATTTATTGTGATTTGTATCTGCCACTTCCGGTTGTCAGTTCCAGCTGTCCGCTGCAATGGCCGGTATATTGGGTCCAGGTCGATGTGCTTATTGATTGAATCAGTGGATGAGTGCCATGCCTTTAGGAATTCCCTGGCTGTTCTCTGTTTGGCTTGTCCTATAATAGTAGTGTTGTCCCAGTCGAATTCATGTTGCTTGTCATCTGAGGGTGTACCTACAGGAAAGCCACACACACACAGATTTAGTCCTGAACTACGAAAGCAACCACCCCAACACACACAAAAGAAGTTGCATCAAGACACTGTTCAAAAGGGCCACAACACACTGCAGTACACCAGAACTGCAAAAAGAGGAAGAGGAACACCTATACAATGTATTCGCCAAAAGCGGATAACCCAGCAATTTCATCAACAGATGCCTAAGGGAAAGACAACAGAATGAGGACATGCCACAACCCAAAGGACTAGCCACACTACCATACATCAAGAGCATTTCTGAACTGACAGCCAGACTACTGCGACCACTAGGACTCATAACAGCACACAAACCAACAGCCACGCTCAGACAACAACTCACCAGGACGAAGGACCCAATACCCAGCACGAGCAAAACCAACGTAGTGTACAAAATCCCATGCAAGGACTGCACAAAACACAACATAGGACAAACAGGAAGACAGCTAACGATCCGTATCCATGAACACCAACTAGCCACGAAACGACACGACCAGCTATCCTTAGTAGCCAGACACGCAGATGACAAGCAACATGAATTCGACTGGGACAACACTACCATTATAGGACAAGCCAAACAGAGAACAGCCAGGGAATTCCTAGAGGCGTGGCACTCATCCACAGATTCAATCAATAAGCACATCGACCTGGACCCAATATACCGGTCACTGCAGCAGACAGCTGGAACTGACAACCGGAAGCGGCAGATACAAATCACTATAAATGCCGGAGGAAAGATCACAGAAGCACTTCACAGGAGGCTCCCAAGCACTGAGGATGTCACCTAGACAGGGGACGAAACGTCTGCAACACAAATTCCCAGCTCGGCGAACAGAACCACAACAACGAGCACCCGAGCTACAAACCTTTTCCCAAACTTTGAAGCAACAAATATTGACCGAGGAATTCCCCCACTCTCCAAAATGGAGTCTGAATCCTACATGTTTTGTGCAAGTTGCATGGAGCTTCTTGTTGTGGGGTGGTGGGAGGTTTCTCGCCATGAGGCCTAGTTTTTCTTTCCATATCCACCATTGACATTCATTGAGGAGAAAGTGAGGGCTGCAGATGCTGGAGATCAGAGCTGAAAAATGTGTTGCTGGAAAAGCGCAGCAGGTCAGGCAGCATCCAAGGGAGCAGGGGAATCGACGTTTCGGGCATGAGCCCTTCTTCAGGACATGCATTGTCCAACGTGTGAACATGTCTGACCAACCAGACACAGGCGCTGGTGGTGTCGGTTTGTGATGCTGAATCCTAATGGTCTTAAAGGGCCAGGCCGGTGTAATCATAACTCCAACTTCGCAGCATACAGTCACTTACGATACATATTCCCTTTGTGTTGTCAAGAACGTTTTATCACCCGACTCACTGCGAGCAATGAGGGCGGTTCATATCCATAAAGTGATTGACTGCACCAAGCAGTCTCAAGGCTTTGACTTATATTCAGAGATATAACCCCGAGGTGACACAGACTGAACGAGGATGAGCACAAATACATCATCCCTATTTAAGTGGCAGTGCATCTATTTTATAAAGAAGATGAATGTCTTGCTGACCTCCTTATCATAAAGAGTGAGTGAGGAGAATTATTGTCAACAAGGTAGCATTACTGAAGCATCAGCAATCTCTCGATGAGCTAACTCCATAGGTAATTATAACATCTGCACTAAAACAGCACTCAGCATTTTCAGAATGCTAACACACAGTTCTTACAGTTACCATCGACGAGATATTAAATTATTTTACCAGCGTTTGTGGGGGACTGCTAGTTTTAACAATTCATAATAAGACACTGCAGACATTTCTTGGTAATATCAGCCCACATTGTCCAGTCTCTGGATTGTCGGAGGTCAGATGTATGACACAGGGTGCGCAACATAATTACACAGAATTCCGGATACACTGATTCTGTGGGAATTGTCTACGAAGTTTCAACTTCCAGACCCTACTCCTCACAATGTTCCATAATAGTCACTGACTCTGAGGTATAGCAGAGATTTGGAGAGTTCCCATTGATTAAAATGAATAGTTACCCAGGAATTGTCAGAAAAACCCTATCCTGGGTAATCTGAACTCACGAGGCTCTGTTGCCTGTCTCTAACCAACATCCTCAATCATGGCTTCAGCTGAGGCACAAAATGACCTCCACCCCAGATGTATTTGCCGAGAGTGTGTCTCTTCTGTCGTCAACAGGCGCTGGCTTAAGTTAAGGGATTTCCACAGAATGGGATGGCAATGAAATTTGTGCAAACATGCAATGTCAAAGCTGCAATGACCAATCAGGAGAATCCAGGTGAACATTCACCTCAGTTTATGTTTCAGGAACTTCAATTAAATGCCTAAAATGAGACATCTGTAAAAAGATACAGCTTAGTCCTGCTTTACATTTTTGGACAGAGTCTTGTGGAGAGATGTTGAACTGAACTGAATTGAATTAGCTTTGTTGTCACATGTACTCAAATGAAAAGTCTACATGCTGGCACATACGGTGCAATGTTAGGTACAAGTTTCCGAAGCACAGATTCTTAATACAGGTTCTTAGGAAAACAAAAATTAGCAAAATAAAGAAATAAAACATCCAGTATTACAGATCATAGGAATAATTTAGAAAATAGGGAAATAAAAGCCCTCCAACCCGGTCCATGCCAGCACCTTGCCTTCAGTCCATGCTGGGCCTTGAATCACCTCAAGGCTAGAAGTCCACACTGAGGCCATGCCAGGCCGAAAGATCTCCAGGATACTGCCAAGGCAGATCCATCCCCAAACCAGCTGAAGAGTTGATGGGGGCAGCTGCACTGCCTCTGCTGAGGGAGGTCCCGATTCCAGTCAGGCATTGGCAAGGCCACCTGTGAGCCTTCATCCAGGGAGGCAGGTGAAGAGGCCCCATCCAGCCAGAGGCCAATTGGAGGCATGGCAGCTCTTACACTTGGCGATGTCATGAGGGAGGCCATGACCTCTCCCAGGACAGTAACCTGGATTAGGAAGGAGCCAGGAGTAAGGTGCGTTGTTGGGGATTGTGGGCTGGTGGTGATGGTGTTCGGATGGGTGGGGTGGCTTTCAGAGATTGGGTCACAGCAAGAGGGGTGGATGCAAGAGCCCAGAAGGAGGTGGCGGGTGGTTTCTGTCTCTGAGTGGCCAACTCCTACTCTGTGTCCAATCCCTCAATTACGAACCGATTGGCTTTGACTGAGAATTCTCTGCTATCCATGCACATTGGCACAGCAATGGGCACCTAACTTAATCCTGGCAGTGTGGAGGGCTGAGATCCTTTTTATGTCCATCACTGAACACTTAAAGGCCTTAATCGCCAGCCAAGACAGAGATCAACCCGGGCCTACTTCATCAGAGCCTGAATCGGGGGGAGGGGAGAAGGTGCTGCCTTGGGCCCACTCTCAGCCCACCAGACACGGCACTCCAGGAGCAGAAAGGTCTGTCTGGTGGCCCACCATGGTGAAATGAGTATTTCCAACACTTGCACACGTCACACGATTTGGATTTGACGAGGAACCAGGTTTTCTGCTCCCCCATGCACACCGTCTTGGCTAAACCATCCCAGTAGGGGTTAACAAAGGGTGCCATCAAAGGGACCTTGCAGCCATTTTAAGGTAGGGTTGGTTGGAGTCTGGTTTTCTATCCTTCTGGATCAGAAAGTACCTTCTCAGAGATCAGCAACTCTCTGGCAGATGGTTTGGATGGGGGGTTTTATTGAGTGTTGAGTTTGCGAGGGGGTGTAGGGAAACAGTGGTTTGGGATCCTAATCCAGGGAGTGGGAAATCATCTGCATGGTGTCCCTTGCCTCCCTCCCCCAGTTTGAGAGGACCTCTCTTCTCACTGGTTAAATATTAGCGGTGACAAGATAAGATCCTCCTGTGGACATTAGTTTTCCTTTCAAGGGAACTTTACTTTCAACGGGAGCAGGGGGTGGGTGAAAAGGCAGGCCAGCCACTGGGTTAATGAGCCAATCTCCACCACCCCCTTTCAAACCCACCAGCAGAGGAGCATCAACTCCAGCCCATGGAGAGGTCTCTGTCCACTGCTCTCCTCTGTCTCAGTCCAAGCCCTGGTCTACCTGCCCAGGCCTCTCCATCCATGGCTTTGCTTACTGCAGCCACAGACAGAGGAAGTTCCCATCCCCTCTAGCTCAGCCAGGGGCTAGGGCAAGCTCAACTACAGGTTTGTCATCAAGACTGTGGAATTAAGAAGAAGAAAGCCCTTGCATTTATTTAGCACCTCTTGTGACCTCAGGACTGTCTCAAATGCTCTACAGCCAACAAACTCACTTCTGCAATGCAGGAAGTACCACAGTACACACCAAGGCCCCACTAAAAGCTGGGGCTGACCAGATGGTCCTACGTGTTAGTGAGGAGGGTAATAGGCATTGTTCTCTCTCTCTCTCACACACACACACACAAACACACACAAACACACACACACACAGTATCTCTCACACACACACACATATACATGTACACACATATGCACACACACACAGTCTCTCACACACACACATATACACACATATACACACATACAGTCTCACACACATACATGTACATACATACACAGTCTCTCCCCCACACACACATACATGCATGCTTGTACAAACACACACATGCACTCACACACACAAAAGCAGGCACACAGGCACAGATATGCACACACAGACACACACGCAGTCAGACAGGCAAACATGTATACATACACACATACACAGACACATGTAAACACACACACACATAGATACATACAGATGCACACAGACAGACGCACACACTTACACAGACAGACAGAAATACACACATGGACAGACAGATAGACATATACACACACGCACGTGGATAGACAGACTCACACAGACAGACCAACACACGCACACAGACAGACACACACACACACAGACTGACACACGCGGACACACTATGAATGATCATGACCACAATAATTTCATGAATCGCATTTTTGTTATGGTAGAGGGAGACTGTAAAGGGTTGAGGAGTAGAGAGGGAAGGAAAACGAAACAGAGATGTAAGTCATGACACTGATTGAAAAGAACAGCAGGAAGGTAACCATCATGTTCGAAGCTGAGATAATTACAGTGAGCTGCAATGCATGTATTGCACAGTTACAATGGGAGAGTTCCAACTCTCAAGGAGACTGGGAAGGATGAACATTAAAAGCAGCAATTGAAAGTGCCTTAACAGCATAAAAACAAAATGATTTTCTTCAATATAATGCCTTGGGATCTCTCACATCCACTTGCGAAGGGCGAATGAGGTTGCAGTTTAACATATGATGTGTAAGATAACAACTCCCTCAGCACTTCAAAGGAGTGTCAACCTAAATGAAGCTCTCATGCCTGATAGGTGAACCCCCGGAGCTGACAATTCTACATCGGTGCCAAGTCTGACATTTTAAAATATGCCATCTATATTCCAGATTTACACAGAGATTTCAATGTGGACATCTTACTTCATGTGCAATGAAGTTCTGTCCGGTCTCTGAAATGACAATATTATTAAGGAACACGCCTTAGCCATCTCTTCCTGTCTGTATGAGCCATAAGATGGCCTGGAAAATTGGATGAGCCCCAGAGTAGCTGCAGAAATTGTGATGCTGACTAACGCACGTCTGATGAAGGGAGCTGTTTTAATTTGTTCACCAGCTCATGACCAATTGAACAAGTTGTGAACCTTCCAACAGACACCAGTCCCCTGCATAAATTGAATGATACAGACATCACTTTGAATGTTGACCCAAACACTGCCCAGTTCGATCCATAGCTGCAGTTTGGAATCATTGGTTCTCACCTTTGCATTGTGGGCAAGCTGGTGATCAGTAACAGGACATCTAGCGGAGGCTCTGTTGGTGAACATGCCATTGGAATTGTGTTCACTAAGGCTGGTTGAGTTATAGAGTCATAGAGTCATACAGCATAGAAACAGACCCTTTAGTTCAATTAGTCCATGCTGAACATCATCCCAAACTAAACTAGTTCCTGGCCCATATCCCTCCAATCCTTTCCTATTCATTTACTTAACCAAACGTTACAATTATACCCAATCACAGCCAACCAGTTGGTCACCTCCTCCTTTTCCTTATCCTCAGCTGATGGCATGGGCTGGTTACAAGGCCCACTCTGCTGGGGACTACACAGCTTCTCCATACTGTTCCAGAGAGTGGTACTGGAAACCCCAGTGTTCTGTTTTATCACACTTCATACATCAGCATGGCTCTCACTGTGCAAACGTATTTATTTGTGCATGGGATGTGGGCGTGTCTGACTGGGCCAGCATTTCTTGCGCGACCTTGAATGCCCCGTGAGAAGGTGGTGGTGAGCCACCTAGTTAAACCGCTGCAGTCCACGTGGCTTGGTTACACCCACAATTCCATTAGGGAGACAGCGCCAGGAATTGTATCCAGCGATGATGAAGGAATGGCGACATATGTCACAGCAAGATGGTGAATAGTTTAGAGGTGAACTTGAAGATGGTGGAGCTCCCATGTAGCTGGTGCCCTTGTCCTTCTCAATGCAGGTGGACATGAGATTGGAAGGTGCTGTCTAAGGATCTTTGGCAAATTCCTGCGGTGAATCCTGTAGAGTGCATTCAGCGCATGTGAACGCGTGTCGTGGCTCAGGTCCATCAGCTGTGGGTGGGGGTCAAGGGGATAGACCTTATTTCCCAGTCGCCACCCTTTGCCTCTTCATGTTGGCACACCTGACAGCCTCAGAATGAACATGCCATGACTTCTGCACAGATTTTGGGCTTTAATCACTACACTGTGTTGTCTCTGGTTCCACAAAGGCTTTACGCATACATGAACAACGTACAGGTGACACTTCAACTCACCAGCAATGCCTTTGTAACATCCTGTCAATCCAGAGGAGGCCAGGCACTCCAGCACCTGTGTCCTCTCGCAAGTCAACAAAGCCAGCATCAAAGAGCACTGGCCACTGTCGAGTAGAAACGGTGGGTGAGCCACATCACCCATGAGTCTGACAAAAGACTTCAGAACGAGCTGTCACTCTGAGCTTCCTCGTGGTTACCAAGACACCAAAGGAAACATCCTTGAAAATTGCAAGATTGCCGCTGACTTAGTGGGAGCTGCTTGTTGAAGAGCAGCCAAGCTGGAGAAGAGGCACCCCCCAGTTTGTCACCTCGAGCATGCCTGCTTGGTCTCTCGGGTGACCAAACACATACAGTGGGAGGTGTGTGTGTAAACTCTCACACCTCACACACCAGCCCCTCCATGTCCTTCCTCCAACGCTTCCTCCCCCGTGGAACAGGGTGTGCAGAGCCAACACTTGTACTGTTTCACCACCTCAGGACCCACAGTTCCGGAGTTGGAAAAAGATGACCTCAATCCCCGTGGGAGAATGCGCAGAGAGGACACAATCCTTCAATCACTGTATATGATGCATCTATAAAGCAGATTGCATTACCCATTACCATGGGGAAGCCTTTAAGCCTCTCAAAAGTCCACTTCTCTGCAATGAAATGAATTCAGCTGTATTGGAACTCTGGATTTCAGTGACCACCTGAATGTAACAGTTAAATCACTTGGGAAACCACCAAACACGTCTCCAATTCCAGCACATTTCACTCGTAATTAATTAGTGATTGGCCTCAAAGTAGTTGCTGATTCTGAAGAAGGGCTCATGCCCGAAACGTCGATTCTCCTGCTCCTTGGATGCTGCCTGACCTGCTGCGCTTTTCCAGCAACGCGTTTTCAGCGCTGATTCTGAGTAACACTGATATGTTGAACCATGTGTGTTTAAATTGTCTTTGAGCTTAGCGGGCACCTGTGACACTGGAATGAGGAGTAAGACTGAGTAAGTCAATAAACTCTCTCTACGAAGCAAGGGACATAAGTCTTGGTTTGTATCTCAAAAACTGAACTGGGTTCAATGAACTGGGACATGTGCAAAGATTTCCCCAATCCAGTCTACCAGGGGCTAGGGCATGGTAAGGTCACCCTCTCAGATACTGGCATTGCCACTCTCGAGGTGAGGAGTTTCAGTGACAGCTTCCTGAATGCAGTAGAAATATCTGAACACTGTGCGGGGAGGGAATTGCTCCCCTGATATCAAGGCAGTTGAGTCCATTCGTCCCTTTCCTCCTCCTTCTCCTCCTCCTCCATCTTCCAGGAACTTGCCCTGTTCTGCGTTGCCTCTGCTCATCTACACCATCATATCGGGGTCTATGAAGGAGAATCCTAGAGGCAGTGCAAAATCCTTCAGCCCAAGCAACATCAGACCAAAGTCCAGCTGCATTCAACAACTCTGGAAGCCATGAAACTCTGGAAACTCTGGTGTCCAACTCCAGCAAATATGACAAGAAATTCATTAACCACTGGCCTGAAAGCAATTGCTGACTCTGAGTAGCACTGATGTTGTGGATATGTCGGGCTGTGTCTGTTTAAAGGATGGTGTCAGCTGGAGTGTTGAATTCCAAACACAATGCTCTTGGCGTAGACCCTCCCTGTGCACATGCCGTCATCAAAGTGTGGCTCTCCTTAGACATTGCCTGCATGAACACAAATCAGGATTCAAACTGACCAAAAGGAGCGTTGCAGGGCTATCTCTGACCGTCAAGGACTTTTGTAGTGTCAGAACCTCTCCTTTCACATTCCGTTGACTATCCTGGACATTTTCTCAGTTCAAGCTCTCGAATGTCAGGTCTGTTTTTGTTAAGAAAGATGACATTATTGCAGGCTATTTTAAAAGCAGGGCATTGAAGCAGGCTGCCAGCAGAATTGCTTTCAGCTCCTGTGGAACCTGTGAGTGTTGCCAAAAGGCAAAGTACTCGAGCTCTGAGCAGATTCAAAGAGCCACTTTGATGTATATGTCCTGACAAATCACTGACATGTCGACACCAATCCTCCAATCTGGCTTCAGTTATCTTCACTGGGGCAGTACGCATTGTTGCTCCCTTAACTCAGACTGGAAATGGCCTCAGTTCATTTAGTTTCTGTGTGCAGCCCTGGTGCCCTGCTGTTGGAATGTGGGTAGGGATTGGAAGAAGATCAGTATGGCCATGGCTAGTTAACCATGTTAGATATGATAAGGTACTAATATCTGGTCAGTAACATTGTCCGGGCTTTTTATGTCATTGTTAAGGCTAAGAGAAAGAGATTCCAGTGTCTTTGAGTACATATAATAGGGAGCTTTTGTGACAATGGAATGAGAGGAATAAGACTGAGTAAGTCAATAAACTGTCTCCACATATAAAAAGGTTATAAGTCTTGGTTTTTATCTCAAACATGGATTGGATTCTATACACATAAGGTGTGCTGTTGATGTTAGCCTTGTTTTATTTAATCATCCAACAGCAAGACAGAGTAAATACATAACACCAACATCGACGCGCTTGGTTGGCATTGTTGACTCTCTGCTGCATTGTCGATGGCCTCTTTCAGTGGTGGATTGGCTAGCTGCTGGCCAACCTATGGACCTGACTTTTCTGATATCTCAAGGCACAACAGGATCACCTTGGGCCCAATTGTTGCTTTTGAGATGGATGCTTCAAGTCAGAGGATTTCCCAAATTGAGACCTGTATCATAGGAAATGTGTCTGTCTGAAGACCATAAGAACATGAGACACAGGGGCAGAAATTAGGCCATTCAGCCCATTGACCCTGCTCCACCATTCAATCATGGCTGATAGGTTTTTAACCCCATTTTCCTGCTTTCTCCCCATAACCTTTGATCTCCTTGACAATCAAAAACTTACCTATTTCTGTTTTAAATATCCTCAGTGACCTGGCCTCCACAGCCTTCTGTGGCAGTGAATTCTATAGATTCCCCACTCTCTGGCTGAAGATGTTTCTCTTTGTCTCTGTTCTAAAAGGTCTTCCCTTTACTCTCAGGCTGTGCCCTCGGGTCCCAGTCTCTCCTATCGATGGAAACATCTTCCCAATATCCACTCTGTCCAGGATATTTAGTGTTGTGAAAGTTTCAATCAGTTCCCCCTCATCCACCTAAACTCCATCGAATATAGACCCAGAGTCCTCAAGCATTCCTCATATGTTAAGCCTTTCATTCCTGGGACCGTTCATGTGAACCTTGTCTGAACCCACTCCAGGGCCAGTGCATCCTTCCTGAGGTATGGGGCCCAAAACTGCTCACAATTCTCCAAATGTGGATCAATGGTGCTGGAAGAGCACAGCAGGTCAGGCAGCATCCAAGGAGCAGCAAAATCGACGTTTCGTGTGACACCTTACTAAAGGCCTTCTGGAAGTTCAGATAGATAACAGCCATTGGCTCTCCTTGGTCTAACCTGCTTGTAACCTTCTCAAAGAATTCTAACAGGTTTGTCAGGGATGACCTTGCCTTGATGAAACCATGCTGACTTTGCCCTATTTTACCGTGCACTTCCAAGTATTCAGAAATCTCATCCTTCACAATGGACTCTAAAATCTTACCAACAACCGAGGTCAGGCTAATCGGCCTGTAATTTCCCATCATTTACCTTACTCCCTTCTTAAACAAGGGAGTTACATTAGCAACTTTCCAGACCTCTGGAACCCTCCCTGACTCCAGTGATAGCTGAAAGATCACTACTAAAGCCTCCACTATCTCTGTGCCTGTGTGTCTGACTGTCTGTGCCCTTTTGCCTGTGTCTTTCTGTTGGGGTGCCTGTATGTGTTTGAGTGTGACAGTATGCATGTCTGCCTGTGCCTGTCTGTGCGGCTGTGTGCATGTCAGTTCGTCTGTGTCTGTCTATATTTCTGCGCCTGTCCATATATATGTGTGTGTGTGTGTGTCTGCCTAGACATATGTCTGTGTGGGCCTGTATGTGCCTGTGTCTTCCCATGTGTCTGTGTGTCTGTCCCCGTGAGTGTCTGCATGTGTTTGTGTCTGTCTGTGAGTCGCTGCATTGCCTGTGTGTGATTGTGTCTGTGTGGATGTCTATGTATGTGTGTGTGTGTCTGTGCAGGGTAGAACTGGGCCCACAGGTCCCAGGAGCAGATCTTGGGCAGCCAGGATGGTTGATGAATACTGAAGCAGGCTGGTTAGGAGGCTGCTTCAGTTCACTGGGAGCTTTTCCCAGTTGTAATACAAGCAGTTCAGATCTCTAACACCCACTGATGCCTCACACTTCCTCAGCACCTAAAGCATTCTCCACAGCCTTCATACCCTGCAGACCAATCCAATGCCAACTCATGACCCTGAACACTAACCCTGATCGCCAACTCCTGCTCCTCCTTTGTCCATTCACACTGCACATAAAATATACACAACTAATGAGGCATTAGTAACACTGTCTTCGGACAGAAGATGTACAAATGCGCTTTTTCTCAGTTCCAATCTGTACATTAGTATCAGATCGGTCAGTGGATATGGTCACTAGGCAAATCAGCAAAGATAGGGCAACAATTATTACTGTACTGACAAGGAGAGAGTGAGGGAGGGAGGGGAGAGTGAGGGAGGGAGAGGAGACTGTGAGGGAGGGAGGGGAGTGTGAGGGAGGGAGGGGAGTGCGAGGAAGGGAGGGGAGTGCGAGGGAGGGAGGAAAGTGCGAGGGAGGGAAGAGAATGTGAGGGAGGGAGGGGAGTGTGAGGGAGGGAGAGGAGAGTGTGAGGGAGGGAGGGGAGTGTGAGGGAGGGAGGGGAGTGTGTGGGAGGGAGGATAGTGCGAGGGAGGGAGGAGAGTGTGAGGGAGGGAGGAGAGTGTGAGGGAGGGAGGGAGGAGAGTGTGAGGGAGGGAGGGGAGTGTGAGGGAGGGAGGGGAGTGTAAGGGAGGAAGGAGAGTATGAGGGAGGGAGGAGAGTGTGAGGGAGGGAGGGAGGAGAGTGTGAGGGAGGGAGGGAGGAGAGTGTGAGGGAGGGAGAAGAGTGTGAGGGAGGGAGGGGAGTGTGAGGGAGGGAGGAGTGTGCGAGGGAGGGAGGAGAGTGTGAGGGAGGGAGGATAGTGCGAGGGAGGGAGGAGAGTGTGAGGGATGGAGGGGAGTGTGAGGGAGAGAGGAGAGTGCGAGGGAGGGAGGGGAATGCGAGGGAGGGAGGGAGGAGAGTGTGAGTGAGGGAGGGGAGTGTGAGGGAGGGAGGAGAGTGTGAGGGAGGAAGGAGAGTGTGAGGGAGGGAGGGGAGTGTGAGGGAGGGAGAGGAGTGTGAGGGAGGGAGGGGAGTGTGAGGGAGGGAGGGGAGTGTGAGGGAGGGAGGGAGGAGAGTGTGAGTGAGGGAGGGGAGTGTGAGGGAGGGAGGAGAGTGTGAGGGAGGAAGGGAGGAGAGTGTGAGGGAGGGAGGGGAGTGTGAGGGAGGGAGAGGAGTGTGAGGGGGAGGGAGGGGAGTGTGAGGGAGGGAGGAGAGTGTGAGGGAAGGAGAGCAGTGCGAGGGAGGGAGGGGAGTGTGAGTGAGGGAGGGGAGTGTGAGGGAGGGAGGAGAGTGTGAGGGAGGGAGGGAGGGGAATGTGAGGGAGTGAGGAGAGTGTGAGGGAGGGAGAAGAGTGCGAGGGTGGGAGGGAGGAGAATGTGAGGGAGAGGAGTGTGAGGGAGGGAGGAGAGTGTGAGGGAGGGAGGGAGGAGAGTGCGAGGGAGGGAGGGGAGTGCGAGGGAGGGAGGGGAGTGTAAGGGAGGAAGGAGAGTGTGAGGGAGGGAGGAGAGTGCGAGGGAGGGAGGAGTGTGTGAGGGAGGGAGGAGAGTGTGAAGGAGGGAGGGAGGAGAGTGTGAGGGAGGGAGGGGAGTGTGAGAGAGGGAGGAGAGTGTGAGGGAGGAAGGAGAGTGTGAGGGAGGGAGGAGAGTGTGAGGGAGGGAGGGGAGTGTTAGGGAGGGAGGAGAGTATGAGGGAGGGAGGAGTGTGTGAGGGAGGGAGGGAGGAGAGTGTGAGGGAGGGAGGAGAGTGCGAGGGAGGGAGGAGAGTGCGAGGGAGGGAGGAGTGTGTGAGGGAGGGAGGAGAGTGTGAGTGAGGGAGGGGAATGTGAGGGAGGTAGGAGAGTGTGAGGGAGGGAGGGGTGTGTGAGGGAGGGAGGAGAGTGTGAGGGAGGGAGGGAGGAGAGTGTGAGGGAGGGAGGGGAGTGTGAGGGAGGGAGGAGAGTGTGAGTGAGGGAGGAGAGTGTGAGGGAGGGAGGGAGGAGAGTGCGAGGGAGGGAGGTGAGTGTGAGAGAGGGAGGGGAGTGCGAGGGAGGGAGGGGAGTGTGAGGGAGGGAGGGGAGTGTGAGGGAGGGAGGAGAGTGTGAGGGAGGGAGGGGAGTGTTAGGGAGGGAGGAGAGTGTGAGGGAGGGAGGAGAGTGTGAGGGAGGGAGGAGAGTGTGAGGGAGGGGAGTGTTAGAGAGGGAGGAGAGTGTGAGGGAGGGAGGGGAGTGTTAGGGAGGGAGGCGAGTGTGAGGGAGGGAGGGGAGTGTGAGGGAGGGAGGGGAGTGCGAGGGAGATGATCCTGGGAATGAGACCGGGCCCAGAATGTCAGGGTCGTGTCCCAGCCTCCCCCTGTTGTATAACATCTCCTTGTCCTATCTCTGTGAAAATCCAGCTCCTGTCTCAGATGCAGCTCGAAGCCAAACCTCGGCCGTTTTCAGTTAATAATGAGTGAGGTTTGTCAGAACAATCCCCTCACTCAGACTCATTTTCGGTCTCCATGGTGATAATGCCATTACCTGTCCATCATACTCCACGTGTCATGGTGTCATACATGTTCACATCGATGCCATACATCATAAGAAGTATTTAAACAAAAGAATATTCCCGGTGGGCTTCACAGCTGGTCATTTACTTATGTATGTATTTATCTAAGCAATTAATTAATTACTTATAACCTTTGAACTCTCCCAGTTGGCCTTGTATTAACTCTGGGTGACACGGGCACGAAGGGAGCCACCATTGAGACCTTTAAAGGGGAAGGCCACCCTCAGGAAGAGCTCAGGCCTGCAGGAGGATCACACAGTGAGTTCCAAACTATATCGGCTTCTGCTGGACCCACAGTATTGGAGCTGGCTGAAGGAGCTCCTGAATCCACTCCAGCCAGAATAAGACTCAAACCCTGTCCTGTTAGCACCCATCTGATCTACATCAGTCTGCTGAGCCAGCCCACTGGCCCCCGGGAGTCTGGGTTTCTATGGAGACGTGCACTTTCCAGTCTGGAGCTGTGTATGTGATGGTAGAAGCTCCTATTCTTTTCGATCACATGGGAACTGTCTCACACTGACCGCCTGCCCTTGCTCGGTGTTGGATGGCTGTGTTGTCAACATTCATTACTTTAGCTTCAAGACCTGGAGTGTTTGGCTCAGAGCCACGGAAATTGTGCCGCAAAACATATAGAGTCATAGACTCATACAGCACGGAAACAGACCCTTCGGTCCAACCCGTCCATGCCGACCAGATATCCCAACCCAATCTAGTCCCACCTGCCAGCACCCGGCCCATATCCCTCCAAACCCTTCCTATTCATATACCCATCCAAATGCCTCTTAAATGTTGTAATTGTACCAGCCTCCACCACTTCCTCTGGCAGCTCATTCCATACACGTACCACCCTCTACGTGTTAAAAAGTTGCCCCTTAGGTCCCTTATATTGATTGCTATAGACATGCGCACACAGAGTGAAGTGCTACCACTGTACCCACATCTGTGAAGGATCTTTAATCGCATTCATTCCCTGGACTAGGCATGGGAATCCTGCATTCCCTCTCCCCATGCCGGGTTTTCCAGGCATCTGCTTGGAAAAAGGCTTTCCAAGTCAACTTGGAAACTCATAGAATGCTTGGTCAGGTTCCCTGATAATCATCCAGGATCCGAGAGGCCTTTTTATGAGCTTGCGGCTCCTGGCTGACTCAGGTATTTTGCTAACAAGTCAGCCCTTTGCAGATGAGTTTGTGCGTGTTGTGACTGCACGGGGACAGCAGCAGTGAGGACAACGGAGCTGCAGCAAGCTGCTCATTTGAATGACAAATGTAAGCAATATTAGCATGCTTTAGATTAGGTTATGTAAAGATAACCTTTTGCAAAAATGGTAGACAATGTCTCCTGATCTTCCCACACTCTTTTCATTTTAAGCAGTGAATATTTTATGCACATTTCTTCATAATTCCAGCATAAACATTTTTTATTCATTCATAGGAAATGGGCAATATTGCCCTGTCCCTAATCCAATAGACAATAGACAAT
This sequence comes from Chiloscyllium plagiosum, assembly GCF_037043375.1. Lineage (NCBI taxonomy): Eukaryota > Metazoa > Chordata > Chondrichthyes > Orectolobiformes > Hemiscylliidae > Chiloscyllium > Chiloscyllium plagiosum. The sequence goes on from NW_028270153.1 coordinate 64,641,097, forward strand.
AGGTGCAGGAGTAGGCCATTCAGCCCTTCGAGCCTGCACCGCCATTCAATATAATCATGGCTGATCATTCCTAATCAGTATCCTGTTCCTGCCTTATCTCCATAACCCTTGATTCCACTATCTTTGAGAGCTCTATCCAACTCTTTCTTAAATGAATCCAGAGAGTGGGCCTCCACTGCCCTCTGGGGCAGAGCATTCCACACAGCCACCACTCTCTGGGTGAAGAAGTTTCTCCTGAGCTCTGTCCTAAATGGTCTACCCCGTATTTTTAAGCTGTGTCCTCTGGTTCGGCACTCACCCATCAGTGGAAATATGTTTCCTGCTGCCAGAGTGTCCAATCCTTTCATAATCTTATACGTCTCAATCAGATCCCCTCTCAGTCTTCTAAACTCAAGGGTATACAAGCCCAGTCGCTCCAGTCTTTCAGTGGAAGGTAATCCTGCCATTCCAGGAATTGACCTCGTGAACCTACGCTGCACTCCCTCAATAGCCAGAATGTCTTTCCTCAAATTTGGAGACCAGAACTGCACACAGTACTCCAGGTGTGGTCTCACCAGGGCCCTGTACAGCTGCAGAAGCACCTCTTTGCTTCTATACTCAATTCCTCTTGTTATGAAGGCCAGCATGCTATTAGCCTTCTTCACTACCTGCTGTACCTGCATGCTTGCCTTCATTGACTGGTGTACAAGAACACCCAGATCTCTCTGTACTGCCCCTTTACCTAAATTGATTCCATTGAGGTAGTAATCTGCCTTCCTGTTCTTGCCACCAAAGTGGATAACCATACATTTATCCACATTAAACTGCATCTGCCATGCATCTGCCCACTCACCTAACTTGTCCAGGTCACCCTGTAATCTCCTAACATTCTCATCACATTTCACCCTGCCACCCAGCTTTGTATCATCAGCAAATTTGCTAATGTTATTGCTGGAGAATCCCTGGAGAAGGTGGTGGTAAGCTGGCTTTTTGAACTTCTGCCGTACTGGGAGAAAGCAGGGACATGGGACTGAGCTCGATGATCATGTTGAATGGTGGAGCGGGCTCAAGGGCCTGAATAACCTTCTCCTGCTCCTGATTTCTCTGTTTCTTTTACACGGGGTGGGGTGGGGTGGGGTGGGGGTGGGGGTATTAGATTGCCCCACAATGCCCTTCGGGTAGGAATTCCAGGAGATTGACGTAGCGAGAGTGAGGGAATGGCGATATATTTCCAGGTCAGGATGGTGAGTAACTTGGAGAGGAACCTGCTGGGGCTGGTGTTCCCCGAATATCAGGTTCTCTTATCCTTCTAGATGGTGGAGGTCACAGCTATGGTAGGTGCTGTCTATATTTAGGTTAGGATATAAAATTGACTTGAAAGCAGGAGACAGCGGTGGTGGAGCGTTGTTTTCCAGACTGGAGGCCTGTGACCAGTGGAGTGCTGCAAGGATTGGTGCTGGGTCCACTACTTTTTGCTATTTATATAAATGATTTGGAAGTGAGCATAGGAGGAATGGTTAGTAAATTTGCGAATGACACCAAAATAAGTTGTGTAGTGGACAATGATAGAAGGCTATCGCTAGGGAGAAAACCCACACAGGCACAGTGTGAATGTACAAACTCCACACAGACAGTCGCCTGAGGCTGGAATCGAATCCAGGCCTCTGGTGTTGTGAGACTGCAGTGCTAACCGCTGAGCCACCCCATGCAGTAAGCAACTCACCTCCTGACTGATGCTTCCCCTAATATTCCTCTCACTGTGTGGACCCTCCAAGGTTTGTTTGTGACGTGTGGATCAGCATGTGAGTGCCGTCAGGTCGGCTGTGCAACCATGTTGCTAATGACTCCCCAAAGGTGTATCTTGTACATCTACAAGGCCCAAGTCAGGAGTGTGATGGAATACTCCCCACTAGCCTGGATGGGGGCAGCTCCAACAACACTCAACAAGCTTGACACCATCCAGGACAAAGCCACTCACTTGATTGCCATCCCATTCAATACTTCAATAATCATCTTGATCCCATTGATGGACATTGGCAGCAATGAGTACCATCTACAGGATACACTGCAATAAAGATTCCTTAGACACCACTTTCCAAACTCCCAGCCACTACCATCTAGAAGGACGTGGGCAGCAGATACATGGGAACACCACTACTTGCAAGTTCCCCTCCAAGTCACTTACCTTCCTGACTTGGAAATATATTGCCGTTCCTTCTCTGGTGTTTGGTCAACATCCTGTGACTCCCTTCCTGAGAGAATGTGGGTGTACCTATCCAACACGAACTGTAGTGGTTCAAACAGCAGCTCACCTTAAGAGCAATTACTGATGGTCAGTAAATTCAGGCCCAGCCAAGAATGCCCACATTCTGTTGATTTTTTCTTACCTCAAGAGTTTTACAATCATATCCTGAGCCTTGTGTGTTCTCTGATATGGTTTCCCTGGATTCACTCTATCAACTACTTTCTTATTTCAGTCATGCCTTTAGTAGCTATTCCACGTGTTGTGGGCCCAGACCATTAAACTAATGAGGCAGTAAAAATATGCTCGCCTAGTTTGAACTTGCCCGAGGAAAAGGATCCTTACTAGTTGCCTTATCTCTTCCTCTCATGATTTTATAAGGTCACTCTTCAACCTCCTATGCTCCGATGAAAAAAAGTCCCAGTCTTTCCAGCCTCCCCCTATAACTAAACCCTCCAGTCCCAGCAACACCCTGGTAAATCTCTTCTGAACCCTCTCCAGTTTAATTATACCCTTCCTATAACAGGGTGACCAGAACTGGATGCAGTGAGAGCTCGATTATTGGGTCAGCTCAGGATTCTCTTACTTCTCCATTCCAGAACTCCTATGATTGGGTCAGTTGACAGCCTTTCCGTTAGTCAATTTGAAATTTGAATCCGTTCTCCTTTACCCGATTGGTCAAATCGTGACTGTCAGTCGAACCACTTCTCTGTCGCCACATGCAATATTTTTACGCAAGAAACTGAAGTGTTTCGGCTGATGGTTCTCCTTTGAATATGAAGAGGCATTGCATGTGCAAAATCACCAATGATGAATGAAGGGATGGTGGTGGAACCCCATTGTGGACACGCACGCACACACGCACACACACGCACACACACACGCACACACACACACACGCACACACACACACACACACACGCACGCACACGCACACACACGCACACACACACACACACACACACACACACACACACACACACACGCACGCACACACACACACACACGCACACACACACACACACACACACACGCACACACACACACACACACACGCACGCACACACACACACACACGCACACACACACACACACACACACGCACGCACGCACACACACACACACACACGCACACACACACGCACGCACACACACACGCACGCACACATGCACGCACACACACACGCACGCACACACACACACACACACAGGCTTGGAAACAGTTCAGGCTCTAGGTTTAACATGTAGTGACTTGGACAGAACGTGAAATGCTTTCAAGAAGGAGTTAAGCTTTAGTCCTTAGGGTTAAAGGGATCAAAAGGTTATGGGGGATAAAGTGGGAACAGGGGACTGAGTTAGATGATCAGCCATAATCATATTGAATGGCAGATCAGGCCCGAAGGCTGAATGGCCTACTCCTGATCTTATTTCCCATGATTCTTAGTTTAATATGTCGATAACCTTTCTGCAAGGTCCCTGGACATGATATTTTGGACATTGATACGTGGTGACTCTGTGGACAATTCTGGGCGGAAGGGGTTGACTATCGTCACATCCAACCTATACCCAGCCCCCATGACTTGGTTTAGGGCCAATTAACCTGATATTCCTGTGTCTGACAACTCACCAATCTTATTGAGATGAAAACAAAGTTATTAAAATGAGGCCCAGTATTGGGCCATCTTTAGGACATCAGGCTGGGACGTGTGCACTGCCTGATCAATGCCCAAATTTGGCTGAGTCCACTTTTCATTCTGAGCCCAGGCCCAGGGTTGCCCAGTTACAATGCAATGCAATCCTGGAAGTCTCATCACATGGCGCTCAAGTCATTAGTCAGCCGATAGAGCCATCTTTGTGATACAGTCCAAAGTTGTCCAGGTTAGGTGGAATAACAATGGGGAATGCAGGGTTACAGGGATAGGGTGAGTCTGGATGGGACACCCTTTTGAGGGTCAGTATGGACATGATGGGCCAAATGTAAGGATTCAATGATTTTATGGTGGCAAAGTGAAGGGCACATTCTCCAATTAGATAGTGCATATACCTGTCGGCCAAACAGCCTCTTATTCCCTATCTGAATAACTTCATATCTGGTAAAGAGAAATGTTCAACGAGAATGATCAAAGTGACAACTGTATTTAATGCCCCTGTGGATAAATCCCAAAGCTTTATTAAACCCCCTGTCATTTTTCGCTAGGATTGTACACAGCCATCTTCCATTCTTGGAGAATCCTGGAGAATACAGGCAAAGACCTGCACTGAGAAGGCAACATCTTTTTACAAGGGCGTTACTGAGGTTTTGACAATAACCTGGTCACTTGTTCTGATAACTGACAGATTTAATTATGAAGAGGGCATTAGATACACTTGTCTTTATTGTTTTGAGTATAGGACTTGGGAGGTCATGTTGCGGCTGTGCAGTTCATTGGTTAAGCCACTTTTGGAATACTGTGTTCAGTTCTGGCCTCCTTGCTGCAGGAAAGATATCGTGAAACTTGAAAGGGTTCAGAAAAGATTTACAGGGATGTTGCCAGGTTTGGAGGGTTTGAGCTACAGGGAAGAGGAGAAAGTGAGGTCTGCAGATGCTGGAGATCAGAGCTGAAAATGTGTTGCTGGAAAAGCGCAGCAGGTCAGGCAGCATCCAAGGAACAGGAGAATCGACGTTTCGGGCATAAGCCCTTCTACAGGGAAGAGGCTGAATAGACTGGGGCTGTTTTCGTTGGAGCATCGGAGGCTGAGGGGTGACGTTATAGAGGTTTATAAAATCATGGATAGGATAAATAGACAAAGTCTTTTTGCCAGGGTAGGGGAGTCCAGAACTAGACGGCATAGGTTTAGGGTGAGAGGGGAAAGATATAAAAGAGACCTAAGGGGCAACTTTTTCACACAGAGGGTGGTACGTGTGTGTATGGAATGAGCTGCCAGAGGATGTGGTGGAGGCTGGTACAATTGCAACATTTAAGAGGCATCTGGATGGGTATATGAATAGGAAGGGTTTGGAGGGATATGGGGCCAAGTGCTGGCAAAAGGGACTAGATTAACTGAGGATACCTGTTCAGCACGGACGAGTTAGACTGAAGGGTTTGTTTCCATGCTGTGCAAGTCTCTGTCTCTATTTATGGCGGCTGATTTAAGTCAGAATTACTGATGCACAACTCTGGAACGGAGTTTTGTTTTACACAGGGATGGAAGAGGGCCACATCGCTTTTCCCATTGCTGCTGCATCCAGTGACGGAGCGGTGAGAAGGTTTTCCGTGGGCAGAGATTTCCTGCAGGGAGGAGAGGATCTGGTTGCTCTTTGGCCCCAGTTGCAGGTGTGTGAACAGGAGTATTCCAGCACACACAGACTTCCTGTGCTGATCGCGGTTCACGTTTCAGAACAGCCATTGGACCCTCAGCCTCTATCCAAATGTGAAGGTTCCATTTGTTGTTTTCATCTCTGTGCTCTGGGGACTGAAAAGATAAAACCTCAGCAAATTCTATTAATAAATTTTAAACATTTTGATTAACATCAAAAGGTTTAGGAAGCCTGGCTCCAATCATTGTCAGCAGTATTTCCTTCCATCTCTATGGCTCAAGCTTAATCTAACGGTGGCACAGTGGTTAGCACTGCTGCCTCACAGTGCCAGAGACCCGGGTTCAATTCCCGCCTCAGGCGACTGACTGTGTGGAGTTTGCACGTTCTCCCCGTGTCTGCGTGGGTTTCCTCCGGGTGCTCCGGTTTCCTCCCACAGTCCAAAGATGTGCAGGGTCAGGTGAATTGGCCATGCTAAATTGCCCGTAGTGTTAGGTAAGGGGTAAATGTAGGGGTATGGGTGGGTTTCGCTTCGGCGGGTCGGTGTGGACTTGTTGGGCCGAAGGGCCTGTTTCCACACTGTAATCTAATCTAAAAAAAAATCTAACCCGGATTTATAAGGGAAAGAATGAAGAGGAATTTAACAATTTAAATTCGTAAACCGATTTAAAAAGTACATGGGGTGCAACTTCTTCACACAGAGAGTGGTTCGTGTGTGGAGTGAACTTTCACTGGAAATGATGGATGCAGGTGCAGTTACGATGTTTAAAAGGCATTTGGATTGGTTCATGAATAGGAAAACTGGAGGGATAGGCAGCCGGGACTAGTTTAGTTTGGGAACATGGTTGGTATCAACTGGTTGGACCGCAGGGGTGTTTCCGTGCTGTTCGGGTCTATGACTCAACCTCATGTATTTTTGCATCAATGGTTATAATGGCCTACAATTGCCTTATATGACACAGGGGGTAAATACAGCTCAACGCATCAAAAAAAGGCTCTGCTGTTCTGTTCGCAGCGCAGTCAACTTCATTCACTGACCCCCAACACCAACCCCAGACCCATTGCTCACTTCCCTGCAGTAGTCTCCACCAAGACGCAGGTAAAACAGCCAGGCAGTGAATCTGTTCTCCTCTCAAGTCGAATACCCACTTTTATGTTTAAAAGTGACAGACTGTTATGTGCATGCACATAACAGACTGTTACAGCTTGATGCAGCACTTGCTGGAGCAAGTCTCTAAAGATAGATATCAATGTGCTGCACAGTGTGTAACTACAGTCCACCGTCATCCAGCTAGGAGGAGGAGGCAGGGGGAGAGGTAAGTGAATTTCAGGGAGTAGTGAGGAACGGCAGGGAGGGTGAACCTGAGGATGTCACTGTGGGAATGGCTATACATACAAACAGCCCCACAGAAGAAACATTCAGCAAAGTAGCTGTCCCTCACTAACAGGCCTGTTGGTCGTGCAGAAACAGACCCTTCAACCCAACTCGTCCATGCCGACTACATATCTTAAATAAATCTACTCCCATTTGCCAGCACTTGGCCCATATCCCTGTAAACCATTCCTATTCATATACCCATCCAGATGCCTTTTAAATGTTGCAATTGTAACAGCCTCCACCACTTCCTCTGCAGCTCATTCCATACACGTACCACCCTCTGCGTGAAAAAGTTGCCCCTTAGATCTCTTTTCTATCTTTCCCCTCTCATCCTAAACCTATGCCCTCTAGTTCTGGATTCCCCCTCCCCAGGGAAGAGACTTTGCCTATTCACCCAGTCCATGCCCCTCATAATTTTATGTAGTGCCTTTCACAACCTCAGCATCCCCAAAGAACTTTGCAACTGATGGAGTTGTTGAAGACATTTAAAGAGATGTAAATCCTTTCTAATTTCCATGTGTACCCAAAGCCCAGCCGAAAGTCCTGTATATTTGGATATGATCCTTTACTTCTTACAAACAAATGTAGATGATTTTTCAGAGACAATAGGCTTATTGTTTTTGAGGGTTAAACATTAAGTCTGTCACTATCATTCTTGATAATAAACCCTCCTCCCATCACTTTTTTTTAAAAGCTACACTCGCACTACCCTCTCAATACTGCACTACTGACCCCTCGACTTCACCTTCCCATCATGCAACCTCTGTCTTGTGTTTGCTGCTCTCTTTGACAAACAAGGTATTTCTCCATAAGTGACTGGTACTTTGCTGAGTACTTTGGTAATCGCATACTCCTTTAGTTAAACTAACGGTTCTGGCCCAGTTATCAAGGGCACATCACAAGTTAGCTACTGTCCCACCAACGCTCATACACCTTTGTTAAAGAGTGAAGCATTTGTTCATGCTGACAATGGCACTGGTTGTGTTGAGGTCCCACTGAGCTAACGCCTGCCTCAGGCGGTCAATTCATTGACAGATCTTGAAGCACAAAGGCAGATCCACATCCCGGCAACAAGTCATTTCACTGACCCTCTGAAGTGTAAGCCACCCAGACCCATTCCGCTCCATTTACCCCAGACGAATGTGCCTAACACTATAGGCAATGTACCATGACCAACCTGCCTGACCTCTGCGTCTTTGCATTCTCTTGCTTCATCTTTACAAATCTGGGTCATCCACGTGGTTCCCATCCAGCATTGCTGTCAGTCAGGGAAACAATTGGCACTCCAACACCACGACAGGGAATGGGACGACAGCACAATCACAAAGTGACCCAGGCTCAGGGATAGTTCAGGCGTGACTGCCACTGCTGCCCTCCACCCTGGGTACAGTCAGTCCCCGCACTCTGTCCCGAGTACAGTCAGTCCCCGCACTCCGTCCCGGGTACAGTCAGCCACTACACACCGTCCCGAGTACTGTCAGTCCACGCACACCGTCCCGGGTACAGTCAGTCTCCACACTCTGTCCCGGGTACAGTCAGTCCCCGCACTCCGTCCCGGGTACAGTCAGTCTCCACACTCTGTCCCAGGTACAGTCAGTCCCCACACTCCGTCCCGGGTACAGTCAGCCACTACACACCGTCCCGAGTACTGTCAGTCCACGCACTCCGCCCCGGGTACAGTCAGTCCCCACACTCCGTCCCAACTACAGTCAGTCCCTGCACTCCGTCCCGGGTACAGTCAGTCCCTACACTCCGTCCTGGTCACAGTCAGTCCCCACACTCCATCCTGGGTACAGTCAGCCCCCACTCTCTGTCCCGAGTAAAGTCAGTCCACACACTCGGTCTCGGGTACGGTCAGTCCCTACACTCCGTCCCGGGTATAGTCAGTCCCCACACTCCGTCCCGAGTACAGTCAGTCCCCACACTCCGACCAGGTGACAGTCAGCCCCCACACTCTGTCCTGGTTACAGTCAGTCCACACACTCCGTCCCGGTTACAGTCAGTCCCCACACTCCGTCCTGGTTACAGTCAGTCACCACACTCTGTCCCGGTTACAGTCAGCCCCCACACTCTGTCCTGGTTACAGTCAGTCCCCACACTGCGACCCGGTTACAGTCAGTCCCCACACTCTGTCCTGGGTACAGTCAGTCCCCACACTCTGTCCTTGTTACAGTCAGTCCCCACACTCCGTCCTGGTTACAGTCAGTCCCCACACTCTGTCCCGGTTACAGTCAGCCCCACACTCCGTCCCGGTTACACTCAACCCCACACTCCGTCTTGGTTACAGTCAGCCCCCACACTCCGTCCTGGTTACAGTTAGCCCCCACACTCTGTCCTGGTTACAGTCAGCCCCCACACTCCGTCCCGGTGACACTCAACCCCACACTCCGTCCTGGTTACAGTCAGTCCCCATACTCTGTCCCGGTTACAGTCAGTCCCCACACTCCGTCCTGGTTACAGTCAGTCCCCTCACTCCGTCCCAAGTACAGTCAGTCCTCACACTCTGTCCGGAGTACAGTCAGTCACCTCACTCCGTCCCGAGTACAGTTAGTCCCCACACTCCGTCCCGGGTACAGTCAGTCCCCACACTCCGTCCGGAGTACAGTCAGTCCCCACACTCCGTCCTGGTTACAGTCAGCCCCCACACTTTGTCCTGGTTACAGTCAGCCCCCACACTCCGTCCCGGTTACACTCAACCCCACACTCCGTCCTGATTACAGTCAGTCCCCATACTCTGTCCCGGTTACAGTCAGTCCCCACTCTCCGTCCTCGTTACAGTCAGTCCCCACACTCTGTCCTGGTTACAGTCTGCCCCCACACTCCGTCCTGGTTACAGTCAGTCCCCACACTCTATCCCGGTTACAGTCAGTCCACACACTCCGTCCCGGTAACAGTCAGTCCCCCACACTCTGTCCCGGGTATAGTCAGTCCACACACTCCGTCCCGGATACAGTCAGTCCCCACACTCCATCCCGGGTACAGTCATTCCCCACACTCCGTCCCAGTTACAGTCAGTCCCCGCACCTCATCCTCACTACAGTCAGAGCCCGCACTCCATTCCGGTTACAGTCAGTCCCCACACTCCATCCCGGTTACAGTCAGTCCCCACAATCCATCCCGGTTACAGTCAGTCCCCAATCTCCGTCCCGTTTACACTCAGTCCCCACATTCGGTCGTGGTTACAGTCAGTCTCCACACTCCGTCCCGGTACAATCATTTCCCCACCCTCTGTCCCGGGTACAGTCAGTCCCCACCCTCCGTTCCAAGTACAGTCAGTCCCCTCACTCCATCCTGAGTACATTCTGTCCCCATACACCGTCCAGGTACAGTTCGTCCTCACACTCTGTCCCGAGTACAGTCAGTCCCCACACTCCATCCCGGGTACAGTCATTCCCCACACTCCGTCCCAGTTACAGTCAGTCCCCGCACCTCATCCTCACTACAGTCAGAGCCCGCACTCCATCCCGGTTACAGTCAGTCCCCACACTCCATCCCGGTTACAGTCAGTCCCCACACTCCATCCCAGTTACAGGCAGTCCCCGCATTCCATCCCGAGTACAGTCAGTCCCCACACTCCATCCCGGTTACAGTCAGTCCCCAATCTCCGTCCCGTTTACACTCAGTCCCCACATTCGGTCCTGGTTACAGTCAGTCCCCACACTCCGTCCCGAGTACTGTCAGTCCGCACACTCCCTCCCGGGTACAATCAGTCCCCACACTCCGTCCCGAGTACAGTCAGTCCCCACACTCCGTCCCAACTACAGTCAGTCCCCACACTCCATCCTGGGTACAGTCAGCCCCCACACTCTGTCCCGAGTAAAGTCAGTCCACACACTCGGTCTCGGGTACGGTCAGTCCCCACACTCCGTCCCGGGTACAGTCAGTCCCCACACTCCGTCCCGAGTACAGTCAGTCCCCACACTCCGACCAGGTTACAGTCAGTCCACACACTCCGTCCCGGTTACAGTCAGTCCCCACACTCCGTCCTGGTTACAGTCAGTCACCACACTCTGTCCCGGTTACAGTCAGCCCCCACACTCTGTCCTGGTTACAGTCAGTCCCCACACTGCGACCCGGTTACAGTCAGTCCCCACACTCTGTCCTGGGTACAGTCAGTCCCCACACTCTGTCCTTGTTACAGTCAGTCCCCACACTCCGTCTCGGTTACAGTCAGCCCCCACACTCCGTCCTGGTTACAGTCAGTCCCCACACTCTGTCCCGGTTACAGTCAGCCCCCACACTCCGTCCCGGTTACACTCAACCCCACACTCCGTCCTGGTTACAGTCAGTCCCCACACTCTGTCCTGGGTACAGTCAGTCCCCACACTCTGTCCTTGTTACAGTCAGTCCCCACACTCCGTCTCGGTTACAGTCAGCCCCCACACTCCGTCCTGGTTACAGTCAGTCCCCACACTCTGTCCTTGTTACAGTCAGTCCCCACACTCCGTCTCGGTTACAGTCAGCCCCCACACTCCGTCCTGGTTACAGTCAGTCCCCACACTCTGTCCCGGTTACAGTCAGCCCCCACACTCTGTCCTGGTTACAGTCAGCCCCCACACTCTGTCCCGGTTACACTCAACCCCACACTCCGTCCTGGTTACAGTCAGTCCCCATACTCTGTCCCGGATACAGTCAGTCCCCACACTCCGTCCTGGTTACAGTCAGTCCCCTCACTCCGTCCCAAGTACAGTCAGTCCCCACAGTCTGTCCGGAGTACAGTCAGTCACCTCACTCCGTTCCGAGTACAGTTAGTCCCCACACTCCGTCCCGGGTACAGTCAGTCCCCACACTCCGTCCCGAGCACAGTCAGTCCCCACACTCCGTCCGGAGTACAGTCTGTCCCCACACTCTGTCCCAGTTACAGTCAGTCCCCACACTCTGTCCCGGTTACAGTCAGCCCCCACACTCTGTCCTGGTTACAGTCAGCCCCCACACTCTGTCCCAGTTACAGTCAGTCCCCACACACCGTCCTGATTACAGTCAGTCCCCATACTCTGTCCCGGTTACAGTCAGTCCCCACTCTCCGCCCTGGTTACAGTCTGCCCCCACACTCCGTCCTGGTTACAGTCAGTCCCCACACTCTATCCCGGTTACAGTCAGTCCACACACTCCGTCCCGGTAACAGTCAGTCCCTCACACTCTGTCCCGGGTATAGTCAGTCCACACACTCCGTCCCGGATACAGTCAGTCCCCACACTCCGTCCCAGTTACAGTCAGTCCCCGCACCTCATCCTCACTACAGTCAGACCCCGCACTCCATTCCGGATACAGTCAGTCCCCACACTCCATCCCGACTACAGGCAGTTCCCGCACTCCATCCCGGTTACAGTCAGTCTCCACACTCCGTCCCAGTACAATCATTTCCCACCCTCTGTCCCAGGTACAGTCAGTCCCCACCCTCTGTCCCAGGTACAGTCAGTCCCCACCCTCCGTTCCAAGTACAGTCAGTCCCCACACTCCGTCCCAGGTACAGTTCGTCCTCACACTCTGTCCTGAGTACAGTCAATCCCCACACTCCGTCCCGACTACAGTCAGTCCCCACACTCCGTCCCGAGTACAGTGAGTCCCCACACTCTGTCCCGAGTACCGTTAGTCCCCACACTCCGTCCCGGTTACAGTCAGTCCCCTCACTCCGTCTTAAGTACAGTCAGTCCCCACACTCTGTCCGGAGTACAGTCAGTCACCTCACTCCGTCCCGAGTACAGTCAGTCCCCACACTCCATCCCGGGTACAGTCAGTCCCCACACTCCGTCCCGAGCACAGTCAGTCCCCACACTCCATCCGGAGTTCAGTCAGTCCCCACACTCCATCCCGGGTACAGTCAGTCCCCACACTCTGTCCGGAGTTCAGTCAGTCCCCACACTCTGTCCCGGTTACAGTCAGCACCCACACTCTGTCCGGAGTACAGTCAGTCCCCACACTCTGTCCCGGTTACAGTCAGCCCCCACACTCCGTCCTGGTTACAGCCAGTCCCCATACTCTGTCCCGGTTACAGTCAGTCCCCACTCTCCGTCCTGGTTACAGTCAGTCCCCACACTCTGTCCCGGTTACAGTCTGCCCCCACACTCCGTCCTGGTTACAGTCAGTCCCCACACTCTATCCCGGTTACAGTCAATCCACACACTCTGTCCCAGTAACAGTCAGCCCCCCACACTCTGTCCCGGGTACAGTCAGTCCACACACTCCGTCCCGGTTACAGTCAGACCCCACACTCCATCCCGGGTACAGTCATTCCCCACACTCCGTCCCAGTTACAGTCAGTCCCCATTCTCCATCCCGACTACAGACAGTCCCCGCACCCCATCCTCACTACAGTCAGACCCCGCACTCCATTCCGGTTACAGTCATTCCCCTCACCCCGTCCCGACTACAGGCTGTTCCCGCACTCCATCCCGGTTACAGTCAGTCCCCACACTCCATCCCGGTTACAGTCAGTCCCCGCACTCCGTCCCGAGTACAGTCAGTCCCCACACTCCGTCCCGATTACAGTCAGTACCCACACTCCGTCCCGAGTACAGTCAGTCCCCACACTCCGTCCCGGTGACAGTCAGTCCCCAATCTCCGTCCCGTTTACACTCAGTCCCCACATTCGGACCTGGTTACAGTCAGTCTCCACACTCCGTCCTGGTACAATCATTTCCCCACCCTCCGTTCCAAGTACAGTCAGTCAACGCTCTCCGTCCCGACTACAGGCTGTCCCCACACTCCGTCCCGGGTACAGTCAGTCCGCACACTCCGTCCCGGGTACAGTGAGTCCCCACACTCCGTCCCGACTACAGTCAGTCCCCGCACTCCGTCCTGATTACAGTCAATCCCCACACTCCGTCCCGGGTACAGTCAGTCCCCACACTCGGTCCCGGGGACAGTCATTCCCCATACTCCGGCCCGGTTACAGTCAGTCCCCACACTCTGTCCAGGGTACAGTCCGTCCCCACACCCTGTCCCGAGTACAGTCAGTCCCCACACTCCGTCCCAGTTATAGTCAGTCCGCACACTCCATCCCGATACAGTCAGTCCCCACACTCCGTCCTGGGTACAGTCATTCCCCACACTCCGGCCCGGTTACAGTCTGCCCCCACACTCCGTCCCGGTTACAGTCAGTCCCCAATCTCCGTCCCGGTTATAGTCAGTCCCCACACTCCATCCCGGTTACACTCTGTCCCCACATTCGGTCCTGGTTACAGTCAGTCTCCACACTCCGTCCCGGGTACAGTCAGTCCGCACACTCCGTCCCGGGTACAGTTAGTTCCCACACTCCGTTCCGGCTACAGTCAGTCCCCACACTCCGTCCCGACTACAGTCAGTCCCCACACTCCGTCCTGATTACAGTCAGTCCCCACACTCCATCCCGGGTACAGTCAGTCCCCACACTCGGTCCCGGGGACAGTCATTCCCCATACTCCGGCCCGGTTACAGTCAGTCCCCACACTCTGTCCAGGGTACAGTCCGTCCCCACACCCTGTCCCGAGTAAAGTCAGTCCCCACACTCCGTCCCGGTTATAGTCAGTCCGCACACTCCGTCCCGATACAGTCAGTCCCCACACTCCGTCCTGGGTACAGTCATTCCCCACACTCGTCCTGGGTACAGTCAGTCCCCACACTCCGTCCCGAGTACAGTCAGTCCCCACACTCCGTCCCGGTTATAGTCAGTCCGCACACTCCGTCCCGATACAGTCAGTCTCCACACTCCCTCCCGAGTACAGTGAGTCCCCACACTCTGTCCCGAGTACAGTTAGTCCCCACACTCCGTCCCGGTTACAGTCAGTCCCCTCACTCCGTCCCAAGTACAGTCAGTCCCCACACTCTGTCCGGAGTACAGTCAGTCACCTCACTCCGTCCCGAATACAGTCAGTCCGCACACTCCCTCCCGGGTACAATCAGTCCCCACACTCCATCCCAGTTACAGTCAGTCCCCACACTTCGTCCCATGTACAGTCAGTCCCCACACTCCATTCCGATTACAGTCAGTCCCCACACTCCGTCCCGAGTACAGTCAGTCCCCACACTCCTTCCTGAGTCCAGTCAGTCCCCACACTCCGTCCTGAGTACAGTCAGTCCCCACACTCCGTCCTGGGTACAGTCAGTCCCCACACTCCGTCCCGGTTACAGTCAGTCCCCACACTCCGTCCCGGTTACAGTCAGTCCGCACACTCCATCCCGGGAACAGTCAGTCCCCACACTTCGTCCCATGTACAGTCAGTCCCCACACTCCGTCCCGATTACAGTCAGTCCGCACACTCCTTCCCGGGTACAGTCAGTCCTCACACTCCGTCCCGAGTACAGTCAGTCCCCACACTCCGTCCCGACTAAAGTCAGTCCGCACACTCCTTCCCGGGTACAGTCAGTCCCCACACTCCGTCCCGACTACAGTCAGTCCGCACACTCCCTCCTGGGTACAATCAGTCCCCATACTCCGGCCCGAGTACAGTCAGTCCCCACACTCCGTCCTGGGTACAGTCAGTCCCCACACTCCCTCCCGGGTACAATCAGTCCCCACACTCCGTCCCGAGTACAGTCAGTCCCCACACTCCATCCCGGTTACAGTCAGTCCCCACACTCCGTCCTGAGTACAGTCAGTCCGCACACTCCTTCCCGAGTACAGTCAGTCCCCACACTCCGTCCCGACTACAGTCAGTCCGCACACTCCTTCCTGAGTACAGTCAGTCCTCACACTCCCTCCCGACTACAGTCAGTCCCCACACTCCCCCCCGGGTACAATCACTCCCCACACTCCGTCCCGACTACAGTCAGTCCCCACACTCCGTGCCGAGTACAGTCAGTCCCCACACTCCGTCCCGACTACAGTCAGTCCCCACACTCCGTCCCGACTACAGTCAGTCCGCACACTCCGTCCCGACTACAGTCAGTCCCCACACTCCATCCCGACTACAGTCAGTTCCCACACTCCGTCCCGACTACAGTCAGTCCCCACACTCCGTCCCGACTACAGTCAGTCCGCACACTCCGTCCCATGTACAGTGAATCCCCACACTCCGTCCCGAGTACAGTCAGTCCCCACACTCCGTCCCGACTACAGTCAGTCCCCACACTCCGTCCTGATTACAGTCAGTCCCCACACTCCATCCCGGGTACAGTCAGTCCCCACACTCGGTCCCGGGGACAGTCATTCCCCATACTCCGGCCCGGTTACAGTCAGTCCCCACACTCTGTCCAGGGTACAGTCCGTCCCCACACCCTGTCCCGAGTAAAGTCAGTCCCCACACTCCGTCCCGGTTATAGTCAGTCCGCACACTCCGTCCCGATACAGTCAGTCCCCACACTCCGTCCTGGGTACAGTCATTCCCCACACTCGTCCTGGGTACAGTCAGTCCCCACACTCCGTCCCGAGTCCAGTCAGTCCCCACACTCCGTCCCGGTTATAGTCAGTCCGCACACTCCGTCCCGATACAGTCAGTCTCCACACTCCCTCCCGAGTACAGTGAGTCCCCACACTCTGTCCCGAGTACAGTTAGTCCCCACACTCCGTCCCGGTTACAGTCAGTCCCCTCACTCCGTCCCAAGTACAGTCAGTCCCCACACTCCGTCCCATGTACAGTCAGTCCCCACACTCCGTCCCGAATACAGTCAGTCTGCACACTCCCTCCCGGGTACAATCAGTCCCCACACTCCGTCCCGAGTACAGTCAGTCCCCACACTCCGTCCCGAGTACAGTGAGTCCCCACACTCCATCCCGGTTACAGTCAGTCCCCACACTTCGTCCCATGTACAGTCAGTCCCCACACTCCATTCCGATTACAGTCAGTCCCCACACTCCGTCCCGAGTACAGTCAGTCCCCACACTCCTTCCCGAGTCCAGTCAGTCCCCACACTCCGTCCTGAGTACAGTCAGTCCCCACACTCCGTCCTGGGTACAGTCAGTCCCCACACTCCGTCCCGGTTACAGTCAGTCCCCACACTCCGTCCCTGTTACAGTCAGTCCGCACACTCCATCCCGGGAACAGTCAGTCCCCACACTTCGTCCCATGTACAGTCAGTCCCCACACTCCGTCCCGATTACAGTCAGTCCGCACACTCCTTCCCGGGTACAGTCAGTCCTCACACTCCGTCCCGAGTACAGTCAGTCCCCACACTCCGTCCCGACTACAGTCAGTCCGCACACTCCTTCCCGGGTACAGTCAGTCCCCACACTCCGTCCCGAGTACAGTCAGTCCCCACACTCCGTCCCGAGTACAGTGAGTCCCCACACTCCGTCCCGAGTACAGTCAGTCCCCACACTCCGTCCTGGGTACAGTCAGTCCCCACACTCCGTCCCGATTACAGTCAGTCCCCACACTCCATCCCGGTTACAGTCAGTCCCCACACTCCGTCCCGAGTACAGTCTGTCCCCACACTCCTTCCCGAGTACAGTCAGTCCCCACACTCCGTCCCGACTACAGTCAGTCCGCACACTCCTTCCTGAGTACAGTCAGTCCCCACACTCCCTCCCGACTACAGTCAGTCCCCACACTCCCTCCCGGGTACAATCACTCCCCACACTCCGTCCCGACAACAGTCAGTCCCCACACTCCGTGCCGAGTACAGTCAGTCCCCACACTCCGTCCCGACTACAGTCAGTCCCCACACTCCGTCCCGACTACAGTCAGTCCCCACACTCCGTCCCGACTACAGTCAGTCCGCACACTCCGTCCCGACTACAGTCAGTCCCCACACTCCATCCCGACTACAGTCAGTTCCCACACTCCGTCCCGACTACAGTCAGTCCCCACACTCCGTCCCGTCTACAGTCAGTCCGCACACTCCGTCCCATGTACAGTGAATCCCCACACTCCGTCCCGAGTACAGTGAGTCCCCACACTCCGTCCTGAGTACAGTCAGTCCCCACACTCCGTCCTGGGTACAGTCAGTCCCCACACTCCGTCCCGAGTACAGTCAGTCCCCACACTCCCTCCCGGGTACAATCAGTCCCCACACTCCGTCCCGAGTCCATTTAGTCCCCACACTCCGTCCCGAGTACAGTGAGTCCCCACACTCCATCCCCGTTACAGTCAGTCCCCACACTTCGTCCCGACTACAGTCAGTCCCCACACTCCGTTCCGATTACAGTCAGTCCCCACACTCCGTCCCGAGTACAGTCAGTCCCCACACTCCTTCCCGAGTCCAGTCAGTCCCCACACTCCGTCCTGAGTACAGTCAGTCCCCACACTCCGTCCCGACTACAGTCACTCCCCACACTCCGTCCCGACTACAGTCAGTCCCCACACTCCGTGCCGAGTACAGTCAGTCCCCACACTCTGTCCCGACTACAGTCAGTCCCCACACTCCGTCCCGACTACAGTCAGTCCGCACACTCCTTCCCGAGTACAGTCAGTCCCCACACTCCATCCCGACTACAGTCAGTTCCCACACTCCGTCCCGACTACAGTCACTCCCCACACTCCGTCCCGACTACAGTCAGTCCCCACACTCCGTGCCGAGTACAGTCAGTCCCCACACTCCGTCCCGACTACAGTCAGTCCCCACACTCCGTCCCGACTACAGTCAGTCCGCACACTCCCTCCCGGGTACAATCAGTCCCCACACTCCATCCCGGTTACAGTCAGTCCCCACACTCCGTCCCGAGTACAGTCAGTCCCCACACCCGGTCCCGGTTACAGTCAGTCCCCACACTCCGTCCCGAGTACAGTCAGTCCCCACACTTCTTCCCGAGTACAGTCAGTCCCCACACTCCGTCCCGACTACAGTCAGTCCGCACACTCCTTCCTGAGTACAGTCAGTCCCCACACTCCGTCCCGACTACAGTCAGTCCCCACACTCCGTGCCGAGTACAGTCTGTCCCCACACTCCGTCCCGACTACAGTCAGTCCCCACACTCCGTCCCGACGACAGTCAGTCCCCACACTCCGTCCCGACTACAGTCAGTCCGCACACTCCGTCCCGACTACAGTCAGTCCCCACACTCCATCCCGACTACAGTCAGTTCCCACACTCCGTCCCGACTACAGTCAGTCCCCACACTCCGTCCCGACTACAGTCAGTCCGCACACTCCGTCCCATGTACAGTGAATCCCCACACTCCGTCCCGAGTACAGTGAGTCCCCACACTCCGTCCCGAGTACAGTCAGTCCCCACACTCCGTCCTGGGTACAGTCAGTCCCCACACTCCGTCCCGAGTACAGTCAGTCCCCACACTCCGTCCCGATTACAGTCAGTCCGCACACTCCTTCCCGGGTACAGTCAGTCCTCACACTCCGTCCCGAGTCCAGTCAGTCCCCACACTCCGTCCCGACTACAGTCAGTCCGCACACTCCTTCCCGGGTACAGTCAGTCCCCACACTCCGTCCCGAGTACAGTCAGTCCGCACACTCCCTCCCGGGTACAATCAGTCCCCACACTCCGTCCCGAGTACAGTCAGTCCCCACACTCTGTCCCGAGTACAGTGAGTCCCCACACTCCATCCCGGTTACAGTCAGTCCCCACACTTCGTCCCATGTACAGTCAGTCCCCACACTCCGTTCCGATTACAGTCAGTCCCCACACTCCGTCCCGAGTCCAGTCAGTCCCCACACTCCGTCCTGAGTACAGTCAGTCCCCACACTCCTTCCCGAGTCCAGTCAGTCCCCACACTCCGTCCTGAGTACAGTCAGTCCCCACACTCCGTCCTGGGTACAGTCAGTCCCCACACTCCGTCCCGGTTACAGTCAGTCCGCACACTCCATCCCGGGAACAGTCAGTCCCCACACTTCGTCCCATGTACAGTCAGTCCCCACACTCCGTCCCGATTACAGTCAGTCCCCACACTCCGTCCCGGTTACAGTCAGTCCGCACACTCCTTCCCGGGTACAGTCAGTCCTCACACTCCGTCCCGAGTGCAGTCAGTCCCCACACTCCGTCCCGACTACAGTCAGTCCGCACACTCCTTCCCGGGTACAGTCAGTCCCCACACTCCGTCCCGACTACAGTCAGTCCGCACACTCCTTCCTGAGTACAGTCAGTCCCCACACTCCGTCCCGAGTACAGTCAGTCCCCACACTCCGTCCCGAGTACAGTGAGTCCCCACACTCTGTCCCGAGTACAGTTAGTCCCCACACTCCGTCCCGGTTACAGTCAGTCCCCACACTCCGTCCCGGTTACAGTCAGTCCGCACACTCCTTCCCGGGTACAGTCAGTCCTCACACTCCGTCCCGAGTGCAGTCAGTCCCCACACTCCGTCCCGACTACAGTCAGTCCGCACACTCCTTCCCGGGTACAGTCAGTCCCCACACTCCGTCCCGACTACAGTCAGTCCGCACACTCCTTCCCGGGTACAGTCAGTCCCCACACTCCGTCCCGACTACAGTCAGTCCGCACACTCCTTCCTGAGTACAGTCAGTCCCCACACTCCGTCCCGAGTACAGTCAGTCCCCACACTCCGTCCCGAGTACAGTGAGTCCCCACACTCTGTCCCGAGTACCGTTAGTCCCCACACTCCGTCCCGGTTACAGTCAGTCCCCTCACTCCGTCTTAAGTACAGTCAGTCCCCACACTCTGTCCGGAGTACAGTCAGTCACCTCACTCCGTCCTGGGTACAGTCAGTCCCCACACTCCATCCCGAGCACAGTCAGTCCCCACACTCCATCCGGAGTTCAGTCAGTCCCCACACTCCATCCCGGGTACAGTCAGTCCCCACACTCTGTCCGGAGTCCAGTCAGTCCCCACACTCTGTCCCGGTTACAGTCAGCACCCACACTCTGTCCGGAGTACAGTCAGTCCCCACACTCTGTCCCGGTTACAGTCAGCCCCCATACTCCGTCCTGGTTACAGCCAGTCCCCATACTCTGTCCCGGTTACAGTCAGTCCCCACTCTCCGTCCTGGTTACAGTCAGTCCCCACACTCTGTCCCGGTTACAGTCTGCCCCCACACTCCGTCCTGGTTACAGTCAGTCCCCACACTCTATCCCGGTTACAGTCAATCCACACACTCCGTCCCAGTAACAGTCAGCCCCCCACACTCTGTCCCGGGTACAGTCAGTCCACACACTCCGTCCCGGTTACAGTCAGACCCCACACTCCATCCCGGGTACAGTCATTCCCCACACTCCGTCCCAGTTACAGTCAGTCCCCATTCTCCATCCCGACTACAGACAGTCCCCGCACCCCATCCTCACTACAGTCAGACCCCGCACTCCATTCCGGTTACAGTCATTCCCCTCACCCCGTCCCGACTACAGGCTGTTCCCGCACTCCATCCCGGTTACAGTCAGTCCCCACACTCCATCCCGGTTACAGTCAGTCCCCGCACTCCGTCCCGAGTACAGTCAGTCCCCACACTCCGTCCCGATTACAGTCAGTACCCACACTCCGTCCCGAGTACAGTCAGTCACCACACTCCGTCCCGGTTACAGTCAGTCCCCAATCTCCGTCCCGTTTACACTCAGTCCCCACATTCGGTCCTGGTTACAGTCAGTCTCCACACTCCGTCCTGGTACAATCATTTCCCCACCCTCCGTTCCAAGTACAGTCAGTCAACGCTCTCCGTCCCGACTACAGGCAGTCCCCACACTCCGTCCCGGGTACAGTCAGTCCGCACACCGTCCCGGGTACAGTGAGTCCCCACACTCCGTCCCGACTACAGTCAGTCCCCGCACTCCGTCCTGATTACAGTCAGTCCCCACACTCCGTCCCGGGTACAGTCAGTCCCCACACTCGGTCCCGGGGACAGTCATTCCCCATACTCCGGCCCGGTTACAGTCAGTCCCCACACTCTGTCCAGGGTACAGTCCGTCCCCACACCCTGTCCCGAGTACAGTCAGTCCCCACACTCCGTCCCAGTTATAGTCAGTCCGCACACTCCATCCCGATACAGTCAGTCCCCACACTCCGTCCTGGGTACAGTCATTCCCCACACTCCGGCCCGGTTACAGTCTGCCCCGACACTCCGTCCCGGTTACAGTCAGTCCCCTCACTCCGTCCCGAGTACAGTCCGTCCCCACAGTCCGTCCCGACTACAGTCAGTCCCTACACTCCGTCCCAGGTACAGTCATTCCCCACACTCCGGCCCGGTTACAGTCTGCCCCCACACTCCGTCCCGGTTACAGTCAGTCCCCAATCTCCGTCCCGGTTATAGTCAGTCCCCACACTCCATCCCGGTTACAGTCAGTCCCCAATCGCCGTCCCGGTTACACTCTGTCCCCACATTCGGTCCTGGTTACAGTCAGTCTCCACACTCCGTCCCGGGTACAGTCAGTCCGCACACTCCGTCCCGACTACAGTCAGTCCCCACACTCCGTCCTGATTACAGTCAGTCCCCACACTCCATCCCGGGTACAGTCAGTCCCCACACTCGGTCCCGGGGACAGTCATTCCCCATACTCCGGCCCGGTTACAGTCCGTCCCCACACCCTGTCCCGAGTAAAGTCAGTCCCCACACTCCGTCCCGGTTATAGTCAGTCCGCACACTCCGTCCCGATACAGTCAGTCCCCACACTCCGTCCTGGGTACAGTCATTCCCCACACTCGTCCTGGGTACAGTCAGTCCCCACACTCCGTCCCGAGTACAGTCAGTCCCCACAGACCGTCCCGACTACAGTCAGTCCCCACACTCCGTCCCGGTTATAGTCAGTCCGCACACTCCGTCCCGATACAGTCAGTCTCCACACTCCCTCCCGAGTACAGTGAGTCCCCACACTCTGTCCCGAGTACAGTCAGTCCCCTCACTCCGTCCCAAGTACAGTCAGTCCCCACACTCTGTCCGGAGTACAGTCAGTCACCTCACTCCGTCCCGAGTACAGTCAGTCCGCACACTCCCTCCCGGGTACAATCAGTCCCCACACTCCGTCCCGAGTACAGTCAGTCCCCACACTCCGTCCCGAGTACAGTGAGTCCCCACACTCCATCCCGGTTACAGTCAGTCCCCACACTTCGTCCCATGTACTGTCAGTCCCCACACTCCGTTCCGATTACAGTCAGTCCCCACACTCCGTCCCGAGTACAGTCAGTCCCCACACTCCTTCCCGAGTCCAGTCAGTCCCCACACTCCGTCCTGAGTACAGTCAGTCCCCACACTCCGTCCTGAGTACAGTCAGTCCCCACACTCCGTCCCGGTTACAGTCAGTCCGCACACTCCATCCCGGGAACAGTCAGTCCCCACACTTCGTCCCATGTACAGTCAGTCCCCACACTCCGTCCCGATTACAGTCAGTCCCCACACTCCGTCCCGATTACAGTCAGTCCGCACACTCCTTCCCGGGTACAGTCAGTCCTCACACTCCGTCCCGAGTCCAGTCAGTCCCCACACTCCGTCCCGACTACAGTCAGTCCGCACACTCCTTCCCGGGTACAGTCAGTCCCCACACTCCGTCCCGACTACAGTCAGTCCGCACACTCCTTCCCGGGTACAGTCAGTCCTCACACTCCGTCCCGAGTCCAGTCAGTCCCCACACTCCGTCCCGACTACAGTCAGTCCGCACACTCCCTCCTGGGTACAATCAGTCCCCACACTCCGTCCCGAGTACAGTCAGTCCCCACACTCCGTCCTGGGTACAGTCAGTCCCCACACTCCCTCCCGGGTACAATCAGTCCCCACACTCCGTCCTGGGTACAGTCAGTCCCCACACTCCCTCCCGGGTACAATCAGTCCCCACACTCCGTCCCGACTACAGTCAGTCCGCACACTCCGTCCCGACTACAGTCAGTCCCCACACTCCATCCCGACTACAGTCAGTTCCCACACTCCGTCCCGACTACAGTCAGTCCCCACACTCCGTCCCGACTACAGTCAGTCCGCACACTCCGTCCCATGTACAGTGAATCCCCACACTCCGTCCCGAGTACAGTGAGTCCCCACACTCCGTCCCGAGTACAGTCAGTCCCCACACTCCGTCCTGGGTACAGTCAGTCCCCACACTCCGTCCCGAGTACAGTCAGTCCCCACACTCCGTCCCAATTACAGTCAGTCCCCACACTCCGTCCCGACTACAGTCAGTCCGCACACTCCGTCCCATGTACAGTGAATCCCCACACTCCGTCCCGAGTACAGTGAGTCCCCACACTCCGTCCCGAGTACAGTCAGTCCCCACACTCCGTCCCGAGTACAGTCAGTCCCCACACTCCGTCCTGGGTACAGTCAGTCCCCACACTCCATCCCGGTTACAGTCAGTCCCCACACTCCGTCCCGGGTACAGTCAGTCCCCAAACTCCTTCCCGAGTACAGTCAGCCCCCACACTCCGTCCTGACTACAGTCAGTCCGCACACTCCTTCCTGAGTACAGTCAGTCCCCACACTCCCTCCCGACTACAGTCAGTCCCCACACTCCCTCCCGGGTACAATCACTCCCCACACTCCGTCCCGACTACAATCAGTCCCCACACTCCGTGCCGAGTACAGTCAGTCCCCACACTCCGTCCCGACTACAGTCAGTCCCCACACTCCGTCCCGACTACAGTCAGTCCCCACACTCCGTCCCGACTACAGTCAGTCCGCACACTCCGTCCCGACAACAGTCAGTCCCCACACTCCATCCCGACTACAGTCAGTTCCCACACTCCGTCCCGTCTACAGTCAGTCCGCACACTCCGTCCCATGTACAGTGAATCCCCACACTCCGTCCCGAGTACAGTGAGTCCCCACACTCCGTCCCGAGTACAGTCAGTCCCCACACTCCGTCCTGGGTACAGTCAGTCCCCACACTCCGTCCCGAGTACAGTCAGTCCCCACACTCCGTCCCGATTACAGTCAGTCCGCACACTCCTTCCCGGGTACAGTCAGTCCTCACACTTCGTCCCATGTACAGTCAGTCCCCACACTCCATCCCTATTACAGTCAGTCCCCACACTCCGTCCCGGTTACAGTCAGTCCGCACACTCCTTCCCGGGTACAGTCAGTCCTCACACTCCGTCCCGAGTGCAGTCAGTCCCCACACTCCGTCCCGACTACAGTCAGTCCGCACACTCCTTCCCGGGTACAGTCAGTCCCCACACTCCGTCCCGACTACAGTCAGTCCGCACACTCCTTCCCGGGTACAGTCAGTCCCCACACTCCGTCCCGACTCCAGTCAGTCCGCTCACTCCTTCCTGAGTACAGTCAGTCCCCACACTCCGTCCCGACTACAGTCAGTCCCCACACTCCGTGCCGAGTACAGTCAGTCCCCACACTCCGTCCCGACTACAGTCAGTCCCCACACTCCGTCCCGACTACAGTCAGTCCGCACACTCCGTCCCGACTACAGTCAGTCCCCACACTCCATCCCGACTACAGTCAGTTCCCACACTCCGTCCCGACTACAGTCAGTCCCCACACTCCGTCCCGACTACAGTCAGTCCGCACACTCCGTCCCATGTACAGTGAATCCACACACTCCGTCCCGAGTACAGTGAGTCCCCACACTCCGTCCCGAGTACAGTCAGTCCCCACACTCCGTCCTGGGTACAGTCAGTCCCCACACTCCGTCCCGAGTACAGTCAGTCCCCACACTCCGTCCCGATTACAGTCAGTCCGCACACTCCTTCCCGGGTACAGTCAGTCCTCACACTCCGTCCCGAGTCCAGTCAGTCCCCACACTCCGTCCCGACTACAGTCAGTCCGCACACTCCTTCCCGGGTACAGTCAGTCCCCACACTCCGTCCCGAGTACAGTCAGTCCGCACACTCCCTCCCGGGTACAATCAGTCCCCATACTCCGTCCCGAGTACAGTCAGTCCCCACACTCCGTCCCGAGTACAGTGAGTCCCCACACTCCATCCCGGTTACAGTCAGTCCCCACACTTCGTCCCATGTACAGTCAGTCCCCACACTCCGTTCCGATTACAGTCAGTCCCCACACTCCGTCCCGAGTACAGTCAGTCCCCACACTCCTTCCCGAGTCCAGTCAGTCCCCACACTCCGTCCTGAGTACAGTCAGTCCCCACACTCCGTCCTGGGTACAGTCAGTCCCCACACTCCGTCCCGGGTACAGTCAGTCCCCACACTTCGTCCCATGTACAGTCAGTCCCCACACTCCGTCCCGATTACAGTCAGTCCCCACACTCCGTCCCGATTACAGTCAGTCCCCACACTCCGTCCCGGGTACAGTCAGTCCCCACACTCCGTCCCGGTTACAGTCAGTCCGCACACTCCATCCCGGGAACAGTCAGTCCCCACACTTCGTCCCATGTACAGTCAGTCCCCACACTCCGTCCCGATTACAGTCAGTCCCCACACTCCGTCCCGATTACAGTCAGTCCGCACACTCCTTCCCGGGTACAGTCAGTCCTCACACTCCGTCCCATGTACAGTCAGTCCCCACACTCCTTCCCGAGTCCAGTCAGTCCCCACACTCCGTCCCGACTACAGTCAGTCCGCACACTCCTTCCCGGGTACAGTCAGTCCCCACACTCCGTCCCGACTACAGTCAGTCCGCACACTCCCTCCTGGGTACAATCAGTCCCCACACTCCGTCCCGAGTACAGTCAGTCCCCACACTCCGTCCCGAGTACTGTCAGTCCGCACACTCCCTCCCGGGTACAATCAGTCCCCACACTCCGTCCCGAGTACAGTCAGTCCCCACACTCCGTCCCGACTACAGTCAGTCCGCACACTCCCTCCCGGGTACAATCAGTCCCCACACTCCGTCCCAAGTACAGTCAGTCCCCACACTCCGTCCTGGGTACAGTCAGTCCCCACACTCCGTCCTGGGTACAGTCAGTCCGCACACTCCATCCCGGGAACAGTCAGTCCCCACACTTCATCCCATGTACAGTCAGTCCCCACACTCCGTCCCGATTACAGTCAGTCCCCACACTCCGTCCCGAGTACAGTCAGTCCCCACACTCCGTCCCGATTACAGTCAGTCCGCACACTCCTTCCCGGGTACAGTCAGTCCCCACACTCCGTCCCGACTACAGTCAGTCCGCACACTCCCTCCCGGGTACAATCAGTCCCCACACTCCGTCCCGAGTACAGTCAGTCCCCACACTCCGTCCCGACTACAGTCAGTCCGCACACTCCCTCCCGGGTACAATCAGTCCCCACACTCCGTCCCAAGTACAGTCAGTCCCCACACTCCGTCCTGGGTACAGTCAGTCCCCACACTCCGTCCTGGGTACAGTCAGTCCGCACACTCCATCCCGGGAACAGTCAGTCCCCACACTTCATCCCATGTACAGTCAGTCCCCACACTCCGTCCCGATTACAGTCAGTCCCCACACTCCGTCCCGAGTACAGTCAGTCCCCACACTCCGTCCCGAGTACAGTCAGTCCCCACACTCCGTCCCGACTACAGTCAGTCCGCACACTCCCTCCCGGGTACAATCAGTCCCCACACTCCGTCCCGAGTACAGTCAGTCCCCACACTCCGTCCCGAGTACTGTCAGTCCGCACACTCCCTCCCGGGTACAATCAGTCCCCACACTCCGTCCCGAGTACAGTCAGTCCCCACACTCCGTCCCGACTACAGTCAGTCCGCACACTCCCTCCCGGGTACAATCAGTCCCCACACTCCGTCCCGACTACAGTCAGTCCCCACACTCCGTCCTGGGTACAGTCAGTCCCCACACTCCGTCCCTGTTACAGTCAGTCCGCACACTCCATCCCGGGAACAGTCAGTCCCCACACTTCGTCCTGAGTACAGTCAGTCCCCACACTCCGTCCTGAGTACAGTCAGTCCCCACACTCCTTCCCGAGTACAGTCAGTCCCCACACTCCGTCCCATGTACAGTCAGTCCCCACACTCCGTCCCGATTACAGTCAGTCCCTACACTCCGTCCCGAGTACACTCAGTCCCCACACTCCTTCCCGAGTCCAGTCAGTCCCCACACTCCGTCCTGAGTACAGTCAGTCAACAAATTCCGTCCCGATTACAGTCAGTCCGCACACTCCATCCCGGGTACAGTCATTCCCCACACTCCGTCCTGGGTACAGTCAGTCCCCACACTCCTCCCCGAGTACAGTCAGTCCCCACACTCCGTCCCGAGTACAGTCAGTCCCCACACTCCGTCCCGACTACAGTCAGTCCGCACACTCCTTCCCGAGTCCAGTCAGTCCCCACACTCCTTCCCGAGTCCAGTCAGTCCCCACACTCCGTCCTGAGTACAGTCAGTCCCCACACTCCGTCCCGAGTACAGTCAGTCCCCACACTCCGTCCCGGGTACAGTCAGTCCCCACACTTCGTCCCATGTACAGTCAGTCCCCACACTCCGTCCCGATTACAGTCAGTCCCCACACTCCGTCCCGATTACAGTCAGTCCCCACACTCCGTCCCGGGTACAGTCAGTCCCCACACTCCGTCCCGGTTACAGTCAGTCCGCACACTCCATCCCGGGAACAGTCAGTCCCCACACTTCGTCCCATGTACAGTCAGTCCCCACACTCCGTCCCGATTACAGTCAGTCCCCACACTCCGTCCCGATTACAGTCAGTCCGCACACTCCTTCCCGGGTACAGTCAGTCCTCACACTCCGTCCCATGTACAGTCAGTCCCCACACTCCTTCCCGAGTCCAGTCAGTCCCCACACTCCGTCCCGACTACAGTCAGTCCGCACACTCCTTCCCGGGTACAGTCAGTCCCCACACTCCGTCCCGACTACAGTCAGTCCGCACACTCCCTCCTGGGTACAATCAGTCCCCACACTCCGTCCCGAGTACAGTCAGTCCCCACACTCCGTCCCGAGTACTGTCAGTCCGCACACTCCCTCCCGGGTACAATCAGTCCCCACACTCCGTCCCGAGTACAGTCAGTCCCCACACTCCGTCCCGACTACAGTCAGTCCGCACACTCCCTCCCGGGTACAATCAGTCCCCACACTCCGTCCCAAGTACAGTCAGTCCCCACACTCCGTCCTGGGTACAGTCAGTCCCCACACTCCGTCCTGGGTACAGTCAGTCCGCACACTCCATCCCGGGAACAGTCAGTCCCCACACTTCATCCCATGTACAGTCAGTCCCCACACTCCGTCCCGATTACAGTCAGTCCCCACACTCCGTCCCGAGTACAGTCAGTCCCCACACTCCGTCCCGATTACAGTCAGTCCCCACACTCCGTCCCGACTACAGTCAGTCCGCACACTCCTTCCCGGGTACAGTCAGTCCCCACACTCCGTCCCGACTACAGTCAGTCCGCACACTCCCTCCCGGGTACAATCAGTCCCCACACTCCGTCCCGAGTACAGTCAGTCCCCACACTCCGTCCCGACTACAGTCAGTCCGCACACTCCCTCCCGGGTACAATCAGTCCCCACACTCCGTCCCAAGTACAGTCAGTCCCCACACTCCGTCCTGGGTACAGTCAGTCCCCACACTCCGTCCTGGGTACAGTCAGTCCGCACACTCCATCCCGGGAACAGTCAGTCCCCACACTTCATCCCATGTACAGTCAGTCCCCACACTCCGTCCCGATTACAGTCAGTCCCCACACTCCGTCCCGAGTACAGTCAGTCCCCACACTCCGTCCCGAGTACAGTCAGTCCCCACACTCCGTCCCGACTACAGTCAGTCCGCACACTCCCTCCCGGGTACAATCAGTCCCCACACTCCGTCCCGAGTACAGTCAGTCCCCACACTCCGTCCCGAGTACTGTCAGTCCGCACACTCCCTCCCGGGTACAATCAGTCCCCACACTCCGTCCCGAGTACAGTCAGTCCCCACACTCCGTCCCGACTACAGTCAGTCCGCACACTCCCTCCCGGGTACAATCAGTCCCCACACTCCGTCCCGACTACAGTCAGTCCCCACACTCCGTCCTGGGTACAGTCAGTCCCCACACTCCGTCCCTGTTACAGTCAGTCCGCACACTCCATCCCGGGAACAGTCAGTCCCCACACTTCGTCCTGAGTACAGTCAGTCCCCACACTCCGTCCTGAGTACAGTCAGTCCCCACACTCCTTCCCGAGTACAGTCAGTCCCCACACTCCGTCCCATGTACAGTCAGTCCCCACACTCCGTCCCGATTACAGTCAGTCCCTACACTCCGTCCCGAGTACACTCAGTCCCCACACTCCTTCCCGAGTCCAGTCAGTCCCCACACTCCGTCCTGAGTACAGTCAGTCAACAAATTCCGTCCCGATTACAGTCAGTCCGCACACTCCATCCCGGGTACAGTCATTCCCCACACTCCGTCCTGGGTACAGTCAGTCCCCACACTCCTCCCCGAGTACAGTCAGTCCCCACACTCCGTCCCGAGTACAGTCAGTCCCCACACTCCGTCCCGACTACAGTCAGTCCGCACACTCCTTCCCGAGTCCAGTCAGTCCCCACACTCCTTCCCGAGTCCAGTCAGTCCCCACACTCCGTCCTGAGTACAGTCAGTCCCCACACTCCGTCCTGAGGACAGTCAGTCCCCACACTCCGTCCCGACTACAGTCAGTCCGCACACTCCTTCCCGGGTACAGTCATTCCCCACACTCCGTCCTGGGTACAGTCAGTCCCCACACTCCTCCCGAGTACAGTCTGTCCCCACACTCCGTCCAGAGTCCAGTCAGTCCCCACACTCCATCCCGACTACAGTCAGTCCCCACACTCCGTCCCAACTACAGTCAGTCCGCACACTCCGTCCCATGTACAGTGAGTCCCCACACTCCATCCCGGTTACAGTCAGTCCCCACACTTCGTCCCATGTACAGTCAGTCCCCACACTCCGTTCCGAATACAGTCAGTCCCCACACTCCGTCCCGAGTACAGTCAGTCCCCACACTCCTTCCCGAGTCCAGTCAGTCCCCACACTCCGTCCTGAGTACAGTCAGTCCCCACACTCCGTCCTGGGTACAGTCAGTCCCCACACTCCGTCCCGGTTACAGTCAGTCCGCACACTCCATCCCGGGAACAGTCAGTCCCCACACTTCGTCCCATGTACAGTCAGTCCCCACACTCCGTCCCGATTACAGTCAGTCCCCACACTCCGTCCCGATTACAGTCAGTCCGCACACTCCTTCCCGGGTACAGTCAGTCCCCACACTCCGTCCCGACTACAGTCAGTCCGCACACTCCCTCCCGGGTACAATCAGTCCCCACACTCCTCCCCGAGTACAGTCAGTCCCCACACTCCGTCCCGAGTACAGTCAGTCCCCACACTCCGTCCCGACTACAGTCAGTCCGCACACTCCTTCCCGAGTCCAGTCAGTCCCCACACTCCTTCCCGAGTCCAGTCAGTCCCCACACTCCGTCCTGAGTACAGTCAGTCCCCACACTCCGTCCTGAGGACAGTCAGTCCCCACACTCCGTCCCGACTACAGTCAGTCCGCACACTCCTTCCCGGGTACAGTCATTCCCCACACTCCGTCCTGGGTACAGTCAGTCCCCACACTCCTCCCGAGTACAGTCTGTCCCCACACTCCGTCCAGAGTCCAGTCAGTCCCCACACTCCATCCCGACTACAGTCAGTCCCCACACTCCGTCCCAACTACAGTCAGTCCGCACACTCCGTCCCATGTACAGTGAGTCCCCACACTCCATCCCGGTTACAGTCAGTCCCCACACTTCGTCCCATGTACAGTCAGTCCCCACACTCCGTTCCGAATACAGTCAGTCCCCACACTCCGTCCCGAGTACAGTCAGTCCCCACACTCCTTCCCGAGTCCAGTCAGTCCCCACACTCCGTCCTGAGTACAGTCAGTCCCCACACTCCGTCCTGGGTACAGTCAGTCCCCACACTCCGTCCCGGTTACAGTCAGTCCGCACACTCCATCCCGGGAACAGTCAGTCCCCACACTTCGTCCCATGTACAGTCAGTCCCCACACTCCGTCCCGAGTACAGTCAGTCCCCACACTCCGTCCCGAGTACTGTCAGTCCGCACACTCCTTCCCGGGTACAGTCAGTCCCCACACTCCGTCCCGACTACAGTCAGTCCGCACACTCCCTCCCGGGTACAATCAGTCCCCACACTCCGTCCCGAGTACAATCAGTCCCCACACTCCGTCCGACTACAGTCAGTCCGCACACTCCCTCCCGGGTACAATCAGTCCCCACACTCCGTGCCAAGTACAGTCAGTCCCCACACTCCGTCCTGGGTACAGTCAGTCCCCACACTCCGTCCCGGTTACAGTCAGTCCGCACACTCCATCCCGGGAACAGTCAGTCCCCACACTTCGTCCCATGTACAGTCAGTCCCCACACTCCGTCCCGATTACAGTCAGTCACCACACTTCGTCCCGAGTACAGTCAGTCCCCACACTCCGTCCCGAGTACTGTCAGTCCGCTCACTCCCTCCCGGGTACAATCAGTCCCCACACTCCGTGCCAAGTACAGTCAGTCCCCACACTCCGTCCTGGGTACAGTCAGTCCCCACACTCCGTCCCGGTTACAGTCAGTCCGCACACTCCATCCCGGGAACAGTCAGTCCCCACACTTCGTCCCATGTACAATCAGTCCCCACACTCCGTCCCGATTACAGTCAGTCCCCACACTCCGTCCCGAGTACAATCAGTCCCCACACTCCGTCCCGAGTACAGTCAGTCCCCACACTCCGTCCCAACTACAGTCAGTCCGCACACTCCGTCCCATGTACAGTGAGTCCCCACACTCCATCCCGGTTACAGTCAGTCCCCACACTTCGTCCCATGTACAGTCAGTCCCCACACTCCGTCCCGATTACAGTCAGTCCCCACACTCCGTCCCGAGTACAGTCAGTCCCCACACTCCTTCCCGAGTCCAGTCAGTCCCCACACTCCGTCCTGAGTACAGTCAGTCCCCACACTCCGTCCTGGGTACAGTCAGTCCCCACACTCCGTCCCGGTTACAGTCAGTCCGCACACTCCATCCCGGGAACAGTCAGTCCCGACACTTCGTCCCATGTACAGTCAGTCCCCACACTCCGTCCCGATTACAGTCAGTCCGCACACTCCTTCCCGGGTACAATCAGTCCCCACACTCCGTCCCGAGTACAATCAGTCCCCACACTCCGTCCCGACTACAGTCAGTCCGCACACTGCCTCCCGGGTACAATCAGTCCCCACACTCCGTCCCAAGTACAGTCAGTCCCCACACTCCGTCCTGGGTACAGTCAGTCCCCACACTCCGTCCCGGTTACAGTCAGTCCGCACACTCCATCCCGGGAACAGTCAGTCCCCACACTTCGTCCCATGTACAGTCAGTCCCCACACTCCGTCCCAATTACAGTCAGTCCCCACACTCCGTCCCGAGTACAGTCAGTCCCCACACTCCGTCCCGAGTACTGTCAGTCCGCACACTCCCTCCCGGGTACAATCAGTCCCCACACTCCGTCCCGAGTACAGTCAGTCCCCACACTCCGTCCAGACTACAGTCAGTCCGCACACTCCCTCCCGGGTACAATCAGTCCCCACACTCCGTCCCGAGTACAGTCAGTCCCCACACTCTGTCCCTGTTACAGTCAGTCCGCACACTCCATCCCGGGAACAGTCAGTCCCCACACTTCGTCCTGAGTACAGTCAGTCCCCACACTCCGTCCTGAGTACAGTCAGTCCCCACACTCCTTCCCGAGTACAGTCAGTCCCCACACTCCGTCCCATGTACTGTCAGTCCCCACACTCCGTCCCGATTACAGTCAGTCCTTACACTCCGTCCCGAGTACACTCAGTCCCCACACTCCTTCCCGAGTACACTCAGTCCCCACACTCCTTCCCGAGTCCAGTCAGTCCCCACACTCCATCCTGAGTACAGTCAGTCCCCACACTCCGTCCTGAGGACAGTCAGTCCCCACACTCCGTACCGACTACAGTCAGTCCGCACACTCCTTCCCGGGTACAGTCATTCCCCACACTCCGTCCTGGGAACAGTCAGTCCCCACACTCCTCCCGAGTACAGTCTGTCCCCACACTCCGTCCCAACTACAGTCAGTCCGCACACTCCGTCCCGAGTACAATCAGTCCCCACACTCCGTCCCGAGTACAGTCAGTCCCCACACTCCGTCCCGATTACAGTCAGTCCCCACACTCCGTCCCGAGTACAATCAGTCCCCACACTCCGTCCCGAGTACAGTCAGTCCCCACACTCCGTCCCAACTACAGTCAGTCCGCACACTCCGTCCCATGTACAGTGAGTCCCCACACTCCATCCCGGTTACAGTCAGTCCCCACACTTCGTCCAATGTACAGTCAGTCCCCACACTCCGTTCCGATTACAGTCAGTCCCCACACTCCGTCCCGAGTACAGTCAGTCCCCACACTCCTTCCCGAGTCCAGTCAGTCCCCACACTCCGTCCTGAGTACAGTCAGTCCCCACACTCCGTCCTGGGTACAGTCAGTCCCCACACTCCGTCCCGGTTACAGTCAGTCCGCACACTCCATCCCGGGAACAGTCAGTCCCGACACTTCGTCCCATGTACAGTCAGTCCCCACACTCCGTCCCGATTACAGTCAGTCCGCACACTCCTTCCCGGGTACAGTCAGTCCTCACACTCCGTCCCGAGTCCAGTCAGTCCCCACACTCCGTCCCGACTACAGTCAGTCCGCACACTCCCTCCCGGGTACAATCAGTCCCCACACTCCGTCCCGAGTACAGTCAGTCCCCACACTCCGTCCCGAGTACAATCAGTCCCCACACTCCGTCCCGAGTACAATCAGTCCCCACACTCCGTCCCGAGTACAATCAGTCCCCACACTCCGTCCCGACTACAGTCAGTCCGCACACTCCCTCCCGGGTACAATCAGTCCCCACACTCCGTCCCAAGTACAGTCAGTCCCCACACTCCGTCCTGGGTACAGTCAGTCCCCACACTCCGTCCCGGTTACAGTCAGTCCGCACACTCCATCCCAGGAACAGTCAGTCCCCACACTTCGTCCCATGTACAGTCAGTCCCCACACTCCGTCCCAATTACAGTCAGTCCCCACACTCCGTCCCGAGTACAGTCAGTCCCCACACTCCGTCCCGAGTACTGTCAGTCCGCACACTCCCTCCCGGGTACAATCAGTCCCCACACTCCGTCCCGAGTACAGTCAGTCCCCACACTCCGTCCCGACTACAGTCAGTCCGCACACTCCCTCCCGGGTACAATCAGTCCCCACACTCCGTCCCGAGTACAGTCAGTCCCCACACTCCGTCCCAACTACAGTCAGTCTGCACACTCCGTCCCATGTACAGTGAGTCCCCACACTCCATCCCGGTTACAGTCAGTCCCCACACTTCGTCCCATGTACAGTCAGTCCCCACACTCCGTTCCGATTACAGTCAGTCCCCACACTCCGTCCCGAGTACAGTCAGTCCCCACACTCCTTCCCGAGTCCAGTCAGTCCCCACACTCCGTCCTGAGTACAGTCAGTCCCCACACTCCGTCCTGGGTACAGTCAGTCCCCACACTCCGTCCCGGTTACAGTCAGTCCGCACACTCCATCCCGGGAACAGTCAGTCCCGACACTTCGTCCCATGTACAGTCAGTCCCCACACTCCGTCCCGATTACAGTCAGTCCGCACACTCCTTCCCGGGTACAGTCAGTCCTCACACTCCGTCCCGAGTCCAGTCAGTCCCCACACTCCGTCCCGACTACAGTCAGTCCGCACACTCCCTCCCGGGTACAATCAGTCCCCACACTCCGTCCCGAGTACAGTCAGTCCCCACACTCCGTCCCGAGTACAATCAGTCCCCACACTCCGTCCCGAGTACAATCAGTCCCCACACTCCGTCCCGAGTACAATCAGTCCCCACACTCCGTCCCGACTACAGTCAGTCCGCACACTCCCTCCCGGGTACAATCAGTCCCCACACTCCGTCCCAAGTACAGTCAGTCCCCACACTCCGTCCTGGGTACAGTCAGTCCCCACACTCCGTCCCGGTTACAGTCAGTCCGCACACTCCATCCCAGGAACAGTCAGTCCCCACACTTCGTCCCATGTACAGTCAGTCCCCACACTCCGTCCCAATTACAGTCAGTCCCCACACTCCGTCCCGAGTACAGTCAGTCCCCACACTCCGTCCCGAGTACTGTCAGTCCGCACACTCCCTCCCGGGTACAATCAGTCCCCACACTCCGTCCCGAGTACAGTCAGTCCCCACACTCCGTCCCGACTACAGTCAGTCCGCACACTCCCTCCCGGGTACAATCAGTCCCCACACTCCGTCCCGAGTACAGTCAGTCCCCACACTCCGTCCCAACTACAGTCAGTCTGCACACTCCGTCCCATGTACAGTGAGTCCCCACACTCCATCCCGGTTACAGTCAGTCCCCACACTTCGTCCCATGTACAGTCAGTCCCCACACTCCGTTCCGATTACAGTCAGTCCCCACACTCCGTCCCATGTACAGTCAGTCCCCACACTCCGTCCCGAGTACACTCAGTCCCCACACTCCTTCCCGAGTCCAGTCAGTCCCCACACTCCGTCCTGAGTACAGTCAGTCAACAAATTCCGTCCCGATTACAGTCAGTCCGCACACTCCTTCCCGGGTACAGTCATTCCCCACACTCCGTCCTGGGTACAGTCAGTCCCCACACTCCTTCCCGAGTACAGTCAGTCCCCACACTCCGTCCCGAGTACAGTCAGTCCCCACACTCCGTCCCGACTACAGTCAGTCCGCACACTCCTTCCCGAGTCCAGTCAGTCCCCACACTCCTTCCCGAGTCCAGTCAGTCCCCACACTCCGTCCTGAGTACAGTCAGTCCCCACACTCCGTCCTGAGGACAGTCAGTCCCCACACTCCGTCCCGACTACAGTCAGTCCGCACACTCCTTCCCGGGTACAGTCATTCCCCACACTCCGTCCTGGGAACAGTCAGTCCCCACACTCCTCCCGAGTACAGTCTGTCCCCACACTCCGTCCAGAGTCTAGTCAGTCCCCACACTCCATCACGACTACAGTCAGTCCCCACACTCCGTCCCAACTACAGTCAGTCTGCACACTCCGTCCCATGTACAGTGAGTCCCCACACTCCATCCCGGTTACAGTCAGTCCCCACACTTCGTCCCATGTACAGTCAGTCCCCACACTCCGTTCCGATTACAGTCAGTCCCCACACTCCGTCCCGAGTACAGTCAGTCCCCACACTCCTTCCCGAGTCCAGTCAGTCCCCACACTCCGTCCTGAGTACAGTCAGTCCCCACACTCCGTCCTGGGTACAGTCAGTCCCCACACTCCGTCCCGGTTACAGTCAGTCCGCACACTCCATCCCGGGAACAGTCAGTCCCCACACTTCGTCCCATGTACAGTCAGTCCCCACACTCCGTCCCGATTACAGTCAGTCCCCACACTCCGTCCCGATTACAGTCAGTCCGCACACTCCTTCCCGGGTACAGTCAGTCCTCACACTCCGTCCCGAGTACAGTCAGTCCCCACACTCCGTCCCGACTACAGTCAGTCCGCACACTCCCTCCCGGGTACAATCAGTCCCCACACTCCGTCCCGAGTACAATCAGTCCCCACACTCCGTCCGACTACAGTCAGTCCGCACACTCCCTCCCGGGTACAATCAGTCCCCACACTCCGTCCCAAGTACAGTCAGTCCCCACACTCCGTCCTGGGTACAGTCAGTCCCCACACTCCGTCCCGGTTACAGTCAGTCCGCACACTCCATCCCGGGAACAGTCAGTCCCCACACTTCGTCCCATGTACAGTCAGTCCCCACACTCCGTCCCGATTACAGTCAGTCCCCACACTCCGTCCCGAGTACAGTCAGTCCCCACACTCCGTCCCGAGTACTGTCAGTCCGCACACTCCCTCCCGGGTACAATCAGTCCCCACACTCCGTCCCGAGTACAGTCAGTCCCCACACTCCGTCCCAACTACAGTCAGTCCGCACACTCCGTCCCATGTACAGTGAGTCCCCACACTCCATCCCGGTTACAGTCAGTCCCCACACTTCGTCCCATGTACAGTCAGTCCCCACACTCCGTTCCGATTACAGTCAGTCCCCACACTCCGTCCCGAGTACAGTCAGTCCCCACACTCCTTCCCGAGTCCAGTCAGTCCCCACACTCCGTCCTGAGTACAGTCAGTCCCCACACTCCGTCCTGGGTACAGTCAGTCCCCACACTCCGTCCCGGTTACAGTCAGTCCGCACACTCCATCCCGGGAACAGTCAGTCCCCACACTCCGTCCTGGGTACAGTCAGTCCCCACACTCCATCCCGGTTACAGTCAGTCCCCACACTCCGTCCCGATTACAGTCAGTCCCCACACTCCGTCCCGATTACAGTCAGTCCCCACACTCCGTCCCGATTACAGTCAGTCCGCACACTCCTTCCCGGGTACAGTCAGTCCTCACACTCCGTCCCGAGTCCAGTCAGTCCCCACACTCCGTCCCGACTACAGTCAGTCCGCACACTCCCTCCTGGGTACAATCAGTCCCCACACTCCGTCCCGAGTACAGTCAGTCCCCACACTCCGTCCCGAGTACTGTCAGTCCGCACACTCCCTCCCGGGTACAATCAGTCCCCACACTCCGTCCCGAGTACAGTCAGTCCCCACACTCCGTCCCAACTACAGTCAGTCCGCACACTCCGTCCCATGTACAGTGAGTCCCCACACTCCATCCCGGTTACAGTCAGTCCCCACACTTCGTCCCATGTACAGTCAGTCCCCACACTCCGTTCCGATTACAGTCAGTCCCCACACTCCGTCCCGAGTACAGTCAGTCCCCACACTCCTTCCCGAGTCCAGTCAGTCCCCACACTCCGTCCTGAGTACAGTCAGTCCCCACACTCCGTCCTGGGTACAGTCAGTCCCCACACTCCGTCCCGGTTACAGTCAGTCCGCACACTCCATCCCGGGAACAGTCAGTCCCCACACTCCGTCCTGGGTACAGTCACTCCCCACACTCCATCCCGGTTACAGTCAGTCCCCACACTCCGTCCCGATTACAGTCAGTCCCCACACTCCGTCCCGATTACAGTCAGTCCGCACACTCCTTCCCGGGTACAGTCAGTCCTCACACTCCGTCCCGAGTCCAGTCAGTCCCCACACTCCGTCCCGACTACAGTCAGTCCGCACACTCCCTCCCGGGTACAATCAGTCCCCACACTCCGTCCCGAGTACAATCAGTCCCCACACTCCGTCCCGACTACAGTCAGTCCGCGCACTCCCTCCCGGGTACAATCAGTCCCCACACTCCGTCCCAAGTACAGTCAGTCCCCACACTCCGTCCTGGGTACAGTCAGTCCCCACACTCCGTCCCGGTTACAGTCAGTCCGCACACTCCATCCCGGGAACAGTCAGTCCCCACACTTCGTCCCATGTACAGTCAGTCCCCACACTCTCTCCCGGGTACAGTCAGTCCCCACACTCCGTCCCGAGTACAGTCAGTCCCCACACTCCGTCCCGAGTACTGTCAGTCCGCACACTCCCTCCCGGGTACAATCAGTCCCCACACTCCGTCCCGAGTACAGTCAGTCCCCACACTCCGTCCCGACTACAGTCAGTCCGCACACTCCCTCCCAGGTACAATCAGTCCCCACACTCCGTCCCGAGTACAGTCAGTCCCCACACTCCGTCCTGGGTACAGTCAGTCCCCATACTCCGTCCCTGTTACAGTCAGTCCGCACACTCCATCCCGGGAACAGTCAGTCCCCACACTTCGTCCCATGTACAGTCAGTCCCCACACTCCGTCCCGAGTACAGTCAGTCCCCACACCCCTTCCCGAGTCCAGTCAGTCCCCACACTTCGTCCTGAGTACAGTCAGTCCCCACACTCCGTCCTGAGTACAGTCAGTCCCCACACTCCTTCCCGAGTACAGTCAGTCCCCACACTCCGTCCCATGTACAGTCAGTTCCCACACTCCGTCCCGATTACAGTCAGTCCCTACACTCCGTCCCGAGTACACTCAGTCCCCACACTCCTTCCCGAGTACAGTCAGTCCCCACACTCCGTCCTGAGTACAGTCAGTCAACAAATTCCGTCCCGATTACAGTCAGTCCGCACACTCCTTCCCGGGTACAGTCATTCCCCACACTCCGCCCTGGGTACAGTCAGTCCCCACACTCCTTCCCGAGTACAGTCAGTCCCCACACTCCGTCCCGAGTACAGTCAGTCCCCACACTCCGTCCCGACTACAGTCAGTCCGCACACTCCTTCCCGAGTCCAGTCAGTCCCCACACACCTTCCCGAGTCCAGTCAGTCCCCACACTCCGTCCTGAGTACAGTCAGTCCCCACACTCCGTCCTGAGGACAGTCAGTCCCCACACTCCGTCCCGACTACAGTCAGTCCGCACACTCCTTCCCGGGTACAGTCATTCCCCACACTCCGTCCTGGGTACAGTCAGTCCCCACACTCCTCCCGAGTACAGTCTGTCCCCACACTCCGTCCAGAGTCTAGTCAGTCCCCACACTCCATCACGACTACAGTCAGTCCCCACACTCCGTCCCAACTACAGTCAGTCTGCACACTCCGTCCCATGTACAGTGAGTCCCCACACTCCATCCCGGTTACAGTCAGTCCCCACACTTCGTCCCATGTACAGTCAGTCCCCACACTCCGTTCCGATTACAGTCAGTCCCCACACTCCGTCCCGAGTACAGTCAGTCCCCACACTCCTTCCCGAGTCCAGTCAGTCCCCACACTCCGTCCTGAGTACAGTCAGTCCCCACACTCCGTCCTGGGTACAGTCAGTCCCCACACTCCGTCCCGGTTACAGTCAGTCCGCACACTCCATCCCGGGAACAGTCAGTCCCCACACTTCGTCCCATGTACAGTCAGTCCCCACACTCCGTCCCGATTACAGTCAGTCCCCACACTCCGTCCCGATTACAGTCAGTCCGCACACTCCTTCCCGGGTACAGTCAGTCCTCACACTCCGTCCCGAGTACAGTCAGTCCCCACACTCCGTCCCGACTACAGTCAGTCCGCACACTCCCTCCTGAGTACAATCAGTCCCCACACTCCGTCCCGAGTACAGTCAGTCCCCACACTCCGTCCCGAGTACTGTCAGTCCGCACACTCCCTCCCGGGTACAATCAGTCCCCACACTCCGTCCCGAGTACAATCAGTCCCCACACTCCGTCCGACTACAGTCAGTCCGCACACTCCCTCCCGGGTACAATCAGTCCCCACACTCCGTCCCAAGTACAGTCAGTCCCCACACTCCGTCCCGGTTACAGTCAGTCCGCACACTCCATCCCGGGAACAGTCAGTCCCCACACTTCGTCCCATGTACAGTCAGTCCCCACACTCCGTCCCGATTACAGTCAGTCCCCACACTCCGTCCCGGGTACAGTCAGTCCCCACACTCCGTCCCGAGTACTGTCAGTCCGCACACTCCCTCCCGGGTACAATCAGTCCCCACACTCCGTCCCGAGTACAGTCAGTCCCCACACTCCGTCCCAACTACAGTCAGTCCGCACACTCCGTCCCATGTACAGTGAGTCCCCACACTCCATCCCGGTTACAGTCAGTCCCCACACTTCGTCCCATGTACAGTCAGTCCCCACACTCCGTTCCGATTACAGTCAGTCCCCACACTCCGTCCCGAGTACAGTCAGTCCCCACACTCCTTCCCGAGTCCAGTCAGTCCCCACACTCCGTCCTGAGTACAGTCAGTCCCCACACTCCGTCCTGGGTACAGTCAGTCCCCACACTCCGTCCCGGTTACAGTCAGTCCGCACACTCCATCCCGGGAACAGTCAGTCCCCACACTCCGTCCTGGGTACAGTCAGTCCCCACACTCCATCCCGGTTACAGTCAGTCCCCACACTCCGTCCCGATTACAGTCAGTCCCCACACTCCGTCCCGATTACAGTCAGTCCGCACACTCCTTCCCGGGTACAGTCAGTCCTCACACTCCGTCCCGAGTCCAGTCAGTCCCCACACTCCGTCCCGACTACAGTCAGTCCGCACACTCCCTCCTGGGTACAATCAGTCCCCACACTCCGTCCCGAGTACAGTCAGTCCCCACACTCCGTCCCGAGTACTGTCAGTCCGCACACTCCCTCCCGGGTACAATCAGTCCCCACACTCCGTCCCGAGTACAGTCAGTCCCCACACTCCGTCCCAACTACAGTCAGTCCGCACACTCCGTCCCATGTACAGTGAGTCCCCACACTCCATCCCGGTTACAGTCAGTCCCCACACTTCGTCCCATGTACAGTCAGTCCCCACACTCCGTTCCGATTACAGTCAGTCCCCACACTCCGTCCCGAGTACAGTCAGTCCCCACACTCCTTCCCGAGTCCAGTCAGTCCCCACACTCCGTCCTGAGTACAGTCAGTCCCCACACTCCGTCCTGGGTACAGTCAGTCCCCACACTCCGTCCCGGTTACAGTCAGTCCGCACACTCCATCCCGGGAACAGTCAGTCCCCACACTCCGTCCTGGGTACAG
Organism: Chiloscyllium plagiosum; assembly: GCF_037043375.1. Classification (NCBI taxonomy): domain Eukaryota; kingdom Metazoa; phylum Chordata; class Chondrichthyes; order Orectolobiformes; family Hemiscylliidae; genus Chiloscyllium; species Chiloscyllium plagiosum. The sequence goes on from NW_028270153.1 coordinate 64,683,112, forward strand.
TCACTCCCCACACTCCATCCCGGTTACAGTCAGTCCCCACACTCCGTCCCGATTACAGTCAGTCCCCACACTCCGTCCCGATTACAGTCAGTCCGCACACTCCTTCCCGGGTACAGTCAGTCCTCACACTCCGTCCCGAGTCCAGTCAGTCCCCACACTCCGTCCCGACTACAGTCAGTCCGCACACTCCCTCCTGGGTACAATCAGTCCCCACACTCCGTCCCGAGTACAGTCAGTCCCCACACTCCGTCCCGAGTACTGTCAGTCCGCACACTCCCTCCCGGGTACAATCAGTCCCCACACTCCGTCCCGAGTACAGTCAGTCCCCACACTCCGTCCCAACTACAGTCAGTCCGCACACTCCGTCCCATGTACAGTGAGTCCCCACACTCCATCCCGGTTACAGTCAGTCCCCACACTTCGTCCCATGTACAGTCAGTCCCCACACTCCGTTCCGATTACAGTCAGTCCCCACACTCCGTCCCGAGTACAGTCAGTCCCCACACTCCTTCCCGAGTCCAGTCAGTCCCCACACTCCGTCCTGAGTACAGTCAGTCCCCACACTCCGTCCTGGGTACAGTCAGTCCCCACACTCCGTCCCGGTTACAGTCAGTCCGCACACTCCATCCCGGGAACAGTCAGTCCCCACACTCCGTCCTGGGTACAGTCACTCCCCACACTCCATCCCGGTTACAGTCAGTCCCCACACTCCGTCCCGATTACAGTCAGTCCCCACACTCCGTCCCGATTACAGTCAGTCCGCACACTCCTTCCCGGGTACAGTCAGTCCTCACACTCCGTCCCGAGTCCAGTCAGTCCCCACACTCCGTCCCGACTACAGTCAGTCCGCACACTCCCTCCTGGGTACAATCAGTCCCCACACTCCGTCCCGAGTACAGTCAGTCCCCACAATCCGTCCCGACTACAGTCAGTCCGCACACTCCCTCCCGGGTACAATCAGTCCCCACACTCCGTCCCGAGTACAATCAGTCCCCACACTCCGTCCCGACTACAGTCAGTCCGCGCACTCCCTCCCGGGTACAATCAGTCCCCACACTCCGTCCCAAGTACAGTCAGTCCCCACACTCCGTCCTGGGTACAGTCAGTCCCCACACTCCGTCCCGGTTACAGTCAGTCCGCACACTCCATCCCGGGAACAGTCAGTCCCCACACTTCGTCCCATGTACAGTCAGTCCCCACACTCTCTCCCGGGTACAGTCAGTCCCCACACTCCGTCCCGAGTACAGTCAGTCCCCACACTCCGTCCCGAGTACTGTCAGTCCGCACACTCCCTCCCGGGTACAATCAGTCCCCACACTCCGTCCCGAGTACAGTCAGTCCCCACACTCCGTCCCGACTACAGTCAGTCCGCACACTCCCTCCCAGGTACAATCAGTCCCCACACTCCGTCCCGAGTACAGTCAGTCCCCACACTCCGTCCTGGGTACAGTCAGTCCCCATACTCCGTCCCTGTTACAGTCAGTCCGCACACTCCATCCCGGGAACAGTCAGTCCCCACACTTCGTCCCATGTACAGTCAGTCCCCACACTCCGTCCCGAGTACAGTCAGTCCCCACACCCCTTCCCGAGTCCAGTCAGTCCCCACACTTCGTCCTGAGTACAGTCAGTCCCCACACTCCGTCCTGAGTACAGTCAGTCCCCACACTCCTTCCCGAGTACAGTCAGTCCCCACACTCCGTCCCATGTACAGTCAGTTCCCACACTCCGTCCCGATTACAGTCAGTCCCTACACTCCGTCCCGAGTACACTCAGTCCCCACACTCCTTCCCGAGTACAGTCAGTCCCCACACTCCGTCCTGAGTACAGTCAGTCAACAAATTCCGTCCCGATTACAGTCAGTCCGCACACTCCTTCCCGGGTACAGTCATTCCCCACACTCCGCCCTGGGTACAGTCAGTCCCCACACTCCTTCCCGAGTACAGTCAGTCCCCACACTCCGTCCCGAGTACAGTCAGTCCCCACACTCCGTCCCGACTACAGTCAGTCCGCACACTCCTTCCCGAGTCCAGTCAGTCCCCACACACCTTCCCGAGTCCAGTCAGTCCCCACACTCCGTCCTGAGTACAGTCAGTCCCCACACTCCGTCCTGAGGACAGTCAGTCCCCACACTCCGTCCCGACTACAGTCAGTCCGCACACTCCTTCCCGGGTACAGTCATTCCCCACACTCCGTCCTGGGTACAGTCAGTCCCCACACTCCTCCCGAGTACAGTCTGTCCCCACACTCCGTCCAGAGTCCAGTCAGTCCCCACACTCCATCCCGACTACAGTCAGTCCCCACACTCCGTCCCGACTACAGTCAGTCCGCACACTCCGTCCCATGTACAGTGAGTCCCCACACTCCTTCCCGAGTACAGTCAGTCCCCACACTCCGTCCCGAGTCCAGTCAGTCCCCACACTCCGTCCCGACTACAGTCAGTCCGCACACTCCCTCCCGGGTACAATCAGTCCCCACACTCTGTCCCGAGTACAGTCAGTCCCCACACTCCGTCCCGAGTACAGTCAGTCCCCACACTCCTTCCCGAGTACAGTCAGTCTCCACACTCTGTCCCGAGTCCAGTCAGTCCCCACACTCCATCCCGAGTACAGTCAGTCCCCACACTCCGTCGCATGTACAGTCAGTCCCCACAATCCGTCCCGAGTCCAGTCACTCCCGACACTCTGTCCCGAGTCCAGTCATTCCCCACACTCCGTCCCAAGTACAGTCAGTCCCGACACTCTGTCCCGAGTCCAGTCAGTCCCCACACTCCGTCCCGAGTACAGTCAGTCCCGACACTCTGTCCCGAGTCCAGTCAGTCCGCACACTCCGTCCCATGTACAGTCAGTCTCCACACTCCGTCCCGAGTACAGTCAGTCCCCAGATTCCATCCCGGGTACAGTCAGTCCCCACACACCGTCCCGACTACAGTCAGTCCCCACACTCCTTCCCAAGTACAGTCAGTCCCCACACTCTGTCCCGAGTCCAGTCAGACCCCACACTCCGTCCCGATTACAGACAGTCCTCACACTCCGTCCCGACTACAGTCAGTCCCCACACTCCGTCCCGACTACAGTTACTCCCCACACTCCGTCCCGACTACAGTCAGTCCCCACACTCCGTCCCGACTACAGTCAGTCCCCACACTCCGTCCCGACTACAGTCAGTCCGCACACTCCGTCCAGACTACAGTCAGTCCCCACACTCCATCCCGACTACAGTCAGTTCCCACACTCCGTCCCGACTACAGTCACTCCCCACACTCCGTCCCGACTACAGTCAGTCCCCACACTCCGTGCCGAGTACACAGTCCCCACACTCCGTCCCGACTACAGTCAGTCCCCACACTCCGTCCCGACTACAGTCAGTCCGCACACTCCCTCCCGGGTACAATCAGTCCCCACACTCCGTCCCGAGTACAGTCAGTCCCCACACTCCGTCCTGGGTACAGTCAGTCCCCACACTCCCTCCCGGGTACAATCAGTCCCCACACTCCGTCCCGAGTACAGTGAGTCCCCACAATCCATCCCGGTTACAGTCAGTCCCCACACTTCGTCCCATGTACAGTCAGTCCCCACACTCCGTACCGATTACAGTCAGTCCCCAGACTCCGTCACGAGTACAGTCAGTCCCCACACTCCTTCCCGAGTACAGTCAGTCCCCACACTCCGTCCCGACTACAGTCAGTCCGCACACTCCTTCCCGAGTACAGTCAGTCCCCACACTCCCTCCCGACTACAGTCAGTCCCCACACTCCCTCCCGGGTACAATCACTCCCCACACTCCGTCCCGACTACAGTCAGTCCCCACACTCCGTGCCGAGTACAGTGAGTCCCCACACTCCGTCCCGACTACAGTCAGTCCCCACACTCCGTCCCGACTACAGTCAGTCCCCACACTCCGTCCCGACTACAGTCAGTCCGCACACTCCGTCCCGACTACAGTCAGTCCCCACACTCCATCCCGACTACAGACAGTTCCCACACTCCGTCCCGACTACAGTCAGTCCCCACACTCCGTCCCGACTACAGTCAGTCCGCACACTCCGTCCCATGTACAGTGAATCCCCACACTCCGTCCCGAGTACAGTGAGTCCCCACACTCCGTCCCGAGTACAGTCAGTCCCCACACTCCGTCCCGAGTACAGTCAGTCCCCACACTCCGTCCCGATTACAGTCAGTCCGCACACTCCTTCCCGGGTACAGTCAGTCCTCACACTCCGTCCCGAGTCCAGTCAGTCCCCACACTCCGTCCCGACTACAGTCAGTCCCCACACTCCTTCCCGGGTACAGTCAGTCCCCACACTCCTTCCCGAGTACAGTCAGTCTCCACACTCTGTCCCGAGTCCAGTCAGTCCCCACACTCCATCCCGAGTACAGTCAGTCCCCACACTCCGTCGCATGTACAGTCAGTCCCCACAATCCGTCCCGAGTCCAGTCACTCCCGACACTCTGTCCCGAGTCCAGTCATTCCCCACACTCCGTCCCAAGTACAGTCAGTCCCGACACTCTGTCCCGAGTCCAGTCAGTCCCCACACTCCGTCCCGAGTACAGTCAGTCCCGACACTCTGTCCCGAGTCCAGTCAGTCCGCACACTCCGTCCCATGTACAGTCAGTCTCCACACTCCGTCCCGAGTACAGTCAGTCCCCAGATTCCATCCCGGGTACAGTCAGTCCCCACACACCGTCCCGACTACAGTCAGTCCCCACACTCCTTCCCAAGTACAGTCAGTCCCCACACTCTGTCCCGAGTCCAGTCAGACCCCACACTCCGTCCCGATTACAGACAGTCCTCACACTCCGTCCCGACTACAGTCAGTCCCCACACTCCGTCCCGACTACAGTTACTCCCCACACTCCGTCCCGACTACAGTCAGTCCCCACACTCCGTCCCGACTACAGTCAGTCCCCACACTCCGTCCCGACTACAGTCAGTCCGCACACTCCGTCCAGACTACAGTCAGTCCCCACACTCCATCCCGACTACAGTCAGTTCCCACACTCCGTCCCGACTACAGTCACTCCCCACACTCCGTCCCGACTACAGTCAGTCCCCACACTCCGTGCCGAGTACACAGTCCCCACACTCCGTCCCGACTACAGTCAGTCCCCACACTCCGTCCCGACTACAGTCAGTCCGCACACTCCCTCCCGGGTACAATCAGTCCCCACACTCCGTCCCGAGTACAGTCAGTCCCCACACTCCGTCCTGGGTACAGTCAGTCCCCACACTCCCTCCCGGGTACAATCAGTCCCCACACTCCGTCCCGAGTACAGTGAGTCCCCACAATCCATCCCGGTTACAGTCAGTCCCCACACTTCGTCCCATGTACAGTCAGTCCCCACACTCCGTACCGATTACAGTCAGTCCCCAGACTCCGTCACGAGTACAGTCAGTCCCCACACTCCTTCCCGAGTACAGTCAGTCCCCACACTCCGTCCCGACTACAGTCAGTCCGCACACTCCTTCCCGAGTACAGTCAGTCCCCACACTCCCTCCCGACTACAGTCAGTCCCCACACTCCCTCCCGGGTACAATCACTCCCCACACTCCGTCCCGACTACAGTCAGTCCCCACACTCCGTGCCGAGTACAGTGAGTCCCCACACTCCGTCCCGACTACAGTCAGTCCCCACACTCCGTCCCGACTACAGTCAGTCCCCACACTCCGTCCCGACTACAGTCAGTCCGCACACTCCGTCCCGACTACAGTCAGTCCCCACACTCCATCCCGACTACAGACAGTTCCCACACTCCGTCCCGACTACAGTCAGTCCCCACACTCCGTCCCGACTACAGTCAGTCCGCACACTCCGTCCCATGTACAGTGAATCCCCACACTCCGTCCCGAGTACAGTGAGTCCCCACACTCCGTCCCGAGTACAGTCAGTCCCCACACTCCGTCCCGAGTACAGTCAGTCCCCACACTCCGTCCCGATTACAGTCAGTCCGCACACTCCTTCCCGGGTACAGTCAGTCCTCACACTCCGTCCCGAGTCCAGTCAGTCCCCACACTCCGTCCCGACTACAGTCAGTCCCCACACTCCTTCCCGGGTACAGTCAGTCCCCACACTCCGTCCCGAGTACAGTCAGTCCGCACACTCCCTCCCGGGAACAATCAGTCCCCACACTCCCTCCCGGGTACAATCAGTCCCCACACTCCGTCCCGAGTACAGTCAGTCCCCACACTCCGTCCCGAGTACAGTGAGTCCCCACACTCCATCCCGGTTACAGTCAGTCCCCACACTCCGTCCCATGTACAGTCAGTCCCCACACTCCGTCCCGAGCACTGTCAGTCTCCACACTCCGTCCCGAGTACAGTCAGTCCCCAGACTCCATCCCGGGTACAGTCAGTCCCCACACACCGTCCCGACTACAGTCAGTCCCCACACTCCTTCCCAAGTACAGTCAGTCCCCACACTCCGTCCCGAGTACAGTCAGTCCCCACACTCCGTCCCGACTACAGTCAGTCCGCACACTCCTTCCCGAGTCCAGTCAGTCCCCACACACCTTCCCGAGTCCAGTCAGTCCCCACACTCCGTCCTGAGTACAGTCAGTCCCCACACTCCGTCCTGAGGACAGTCAGTCCCCACACTCCGTCCCGACTACAGTCAGTCCGCACACTCCTTCCCGGGTACAGTCATTCCCCACACTCCGTCCTGGGTACAGTCAGTCCCCACACTCCTCCCGAGTACAGTCTGTCCCCACACTCCGTCCAGAGTCCAGTCAGTCCCCACACTCCATCCCGACTACAGTCAGTCCCCACACTCCGTCCCGACTACAGTCAGTCCGCACACTCCGTCCCATGTACAGTGAGTCCCCACACTCCTTCCCGAGTACAGTCAGTCCCCACACTCCGTCCCGAGTCCAGTCAGTCCCCACACTCCGTCCCGACTACAGTCAGACCGCACACTCCCTCCCGGGTACAATCAGTCCCCACACTCTGTCCCGAGTACAGTCAGTCCCCACACTCCGTCCCGAGTACAGTCAGTCCCCACACTCCTTCCCGAGTACAGTCAGTCTCCACACTCTGTCCCGAGTCCAGTCAGTCCCCACACTCCATCCCGAGTACAGTCAGTCCCCACACTCCGTCGCATGTACAGTCAGTCCCCACAATCCGTCCCGAGTACAGTCACTCCCGACACTCTGTCCCGAGTCCAGTCAGTCCCCACACTCCGTCCCGAGTACAGTCAGTCCCGACACTCTGTCCCGAGTCCAGTCAGTCCCCACACTCCGTCCCGAGTACAGTCAGTCCCGACACTCTGTCCGGAGTCCAGTCAGTCCGCACACTCCGTCCCATGTACAGTCAGTCCCCACACTCCGTCCCGAGCACTGTCAGTCTCCACACTCCGTCCCGAGTACAGTCAGTCCCCAGACTCCATCCCGGGTACAGTCAGTCCCCACACACCGTCCCGACTACAGTCAGTCCCCACACTCCTTCCCAAGTACAGTCAGTCCCCACACTCTGTCCCGAGTCCAGTCAGACCCCACACTCCGTCCCGATTACAGACAGTCCCCACACTCCATCCCGACTACAGTCAGTCCCCACACTCCGTCCCGACTACAGTCAGTCCGCACACTCCGTCCCATGTACAGTGAGTCCCCACACTCCTTCCCGAGTACAGTCAGTCCCCACACTCCGTCCCGAGTCCAGTCAGTCCCCACACTCCGTCCCGACTACAGTCAGTCCGCACACTCCCTCCCGGGTACAATCAGTCCCCACACTCTGTCCCGAGTACAGTCAGTCCCCACACTCCGTCCCGAGTACAGTCAGTCCCCACACTCCTTCCCGAGTACAGTCAGTCTCCACACTCTGTCCCGAGTCCAGTCAGTCCCCACACTCCATCCCGAGTACAGTCAGTCCCCACACTCCGTCGCATGTACAGTCAGTCCCCACAATCCGTCCCGAGTCCAGTCACTCCCGACACTCTGTCCCGAGTCCAGTCATTCCCCACACTCCGTCCCAAGTACAGTCAGTCCCGACACTCTGTCCCGAGTCCAGTCAGTCCCCACACTCCGTCCCATGTACAGTCAGTCCCCACACTCCGTCCCGAGTACAGTCAGTCCCGACACTCTGTCCCGAGTCCAGTCAGTCCGCACACTCCGTCCCATGTACAGTCAGTCTCCACACTCCGTCCCGAGTACAGTCAGTCCCCAGACTCCATCCCGGGTACAGTCAGTCCCCACACACCGTCCCGACTACAGTCAGTCCCCACACTCCTTCCCAAGTACAGTCAGTCCCCACACTCTGTCCCGAGTCCAGTCAGACCCCACACTCCGTCCCGATTACAGACAGTCCTCACACTCCGTCCCGACTACAGTCAGTCCCCACACTCCGTCCCGACTACAGTTACTCCCCACACTCCGTCCCGACTACAGTCAGTCCCCACACTCCGTCCCGACTACAGTCACTCCCCACACTCCGTCCCGACTACAGTCAGTCCGCACACTCCGTCCAGACTACAGTCAGTCCCCACACTCCATCCCGACTACAGTCAGTTCCCACACTCCGTCCCGACTACAGTCACTCCCCACACTCCGTCCCGACTACAGTCAGTCCCCACACTCCGTGCCGAGTACACAGTCCCCACACTCCGTCCCGACTACAGTCAGTCCCCACACTCCGTCCCGACTACAGTCAGTCCGCACACTCCCTCCCGGGTACAATCAGTCCCCACACTCCGTCCCGAGTACAGTCAGTCCCCACACTCCGTCCTGGGTACAGTCAGTCCCCACACTCCCTCCCGGGTACAATCAGTCCCCACACTCCGTCCCGAGTACAGTGAGTCCCCACAATCCATCCCGGTTACAGTCAGTCCCCACACTTCGTCCCATGTACAGTCAGTCCCCACACTCCGTACCGATTACAGTCAGTCCCCAGACTCCGTCACGAGTACAGTCAGTCCCCACACTCCTTCCCGAGTACAGTCAGTCCCCACACTCCGTCCCGACTACAGTCAGTCCGCACACTCCTTCCCGAGTACAGTCAGTCCCCACACTCCCTCCCGACTACAGTCAGTCCCCACACTCCCTCCCGGGTACAATCACTCCCCACACTCCGTCCCGACTACAGTCAGTCCCCACACTCCGTGCCGAGTACAGTGAGTCCCCACACTCCGTCCCGACTACAGTCAGTCCCCACACTCCGTCCCGACTACAGTCAGTCCCCACACTCCGTCCCGACTACAGTCAGTCCGCACACTCCGTCCCGACTACAGTCAGTCCCCACACTCCATCCCGACTACAGACAGTTCCCACACTCCGTCCCGACTACAGTCAGTCCCCACACTCCGTCCCGACTACAGTCAGTCCGCACACTCCGTCCCATGTACAGTGAATCCCCACACTCCGTCCCGAGTACAGTGAGTCCCCACACTCCGTCCCGAGTACAGTCAGTCCCCACACTCCGTCCCGAGTACAGTCAGTCCCCACACTCCGTCCCGATTACAGTCAGTCCGCACACTCCTTCCCGGGTACAGTCAGTCCTCACACTCCGTCCCGAGTCCAGTCAGTCCCCACACTCCGTCCCGACTACAGTCAGTCCCCACACTCCTTCCCGGGTACAGTCAGTCCCCACACTCCGTCCCGAGTACAGTCAGTCCGCACACTCCCTCCCGGGAACAATCAGTCCCCACACTCCCTCCCGGGTACAATCAGTCCCCACACTCCGTCCCGAGTACAGTCAGTCCCCACACTCCGTCCCGAGTACAGTGAGTCCCCACACTCCATCCCGGTTACAGTCAGTCCCCACACTCCGTCCCATGTACAGTCAGTCCCCACACTCCGTCCCGAGCACTGTCAGTCTCCACACTCCGTCCCGAGTACAGTCAGTCCCCAGACTCCATCCCGGGTACAGTCAGTCCCCACACACCGTCCCGACTACAGTCAGTCCCCACACTCCTTCCCAAGTACAGTCAGTCCCCACACTCCGTCCCGAGTACAGTCAGTCCCCACACTCCGTCCCGACTACAGTCAGTCCGCACACTCCTTCCCGAGTCCAGTCAGTCCCCACACACCTTCTCGAGTCCAGTCAGTCCCCACACTCCGTCCTGAGTACAGTCAGTCCCCACACTCCGTCCTGAGGACAGTCAGTCCCCACACTCCGTCCCGACTACAGTCAGTCCGCACACTCCTTCCCGGGTACAGTCATTCCCCACACTCCGTCCTGGGTACAGTCAGTCCCCACACTCCTCCCGAGTACAGTCTGTCCCCACACTCCGTCCAGAGTCCAGTCAGTCCCCACACTCCATCCCGACTACAGTCAGTCCCCACACTCCGTCCCGACTACAGTCAGTCCGCACACTCCGTCCCATGTACAGTGAGTCCCCACACTCCTTCCCGAGTACAGTCAGTCCCCACACTCCGTCCCGAGTCCAGTCAGTCCCCACACTCCGTCCCGACTACAGTCAGACCGCACACTCCCTCCCGGGTACAATCAGTCCCCACACTCTGTCCCGAGTACAGTCAGTCCCCACACTCCGTCCCGAGTACAGTCAGTCCCCACACTCCTTCCCGAGTACAGTCAGTCTCCACACTCTGTCCCGAGTCCAGTCAGTCCCCACACTCCATCCCGAGTACAGTCAGTCCCCACACTCCGTCGCATGTACAGTCAGTCCCCACAATCCGTCCCGAGTCCAGTCACTCCCGACACTCTGTCCCGAGTCCAGTCAGTCCCCACACTCCGTCCCGAGTACAGTCAGTCCCGACACTCTGTCCCGAGTCCAGTCAGTCCCCACACTCCGTCCCATGTACAGTCAGTCCCCACACTCCGTCCCGAGTACAGTCAGTCCCGACACTCTGTCCGGAGTCCAGTCAGTCCGCACACTCCGTCCCATGTACAGTCAGTCCCCACACTCCGTCCCGAGCACTGTCAGTCTCCACACTCCGTCCCGAGTACAGTCAGTCCCCAGACTCCATCCCGGGTACAGTCAGTCCCCACACACCGTCCCGACTACAGTCAGTCCCCACACTCCTTCCCAAGTACAGTCAGTCCCCACACTCTGTCCCGAGTCCAGTCAGACCCCACACTCCGTCCCGATTACAGACAGTCCTCACACTCCTTCCCGACTACAGTCAGTCCCCACACTCCGTCCCGACTACAGTCACTCCCCACACTCCGTCCCGACTACAGTCAGTCCCCACACTCCGTCCCGACTACAGTCAGTCCGCACACTCCGTCCAGACTACAGTCAGTCCCCACACTCCATCCCGACTACAGTCAGTTCCCACACTCCGTCCCGACTACAGTCACTCCCCACACTCCGTCCCGACAACAGTCAGTCCCCACACTCCGTGCCGAGTACACAGTCCCCACACTCCGTCCCGACTACAGTCAGTCCCCACACTCCGTCCCGACTACAGTCAGTCCGCACACTCCCTCCCGGGTACAATCAGTCCCCACACTCCGTCCCGAGTACAGTCAGTCCCCACACTCCGTCCTGGGTACAGTCAGTCCCCACACTCCCTCCCGGGTACAATCAGTCCCCACACTCCGTCCCGAGTACAGTGAGTCCCCACAATCCATCCCGGTTACAGTCAGTCCCCACACTTCGTCCCATGTACAGTCAGTCCCCACACTCCGTCCCATGTACAGTCAGTCCCCACACTCCGTCCCGAGTACAGTCAGTCCCGACACTCTGTCCGGAGTCCAGTCAGTCCGCACACTCCGTCCCATGTACAGTCAGTCCCCACACTCCGTCCCGAGCACTGTCAGTCTCCACACTCCGTCCCGAGTACAGTCAGTCCCCAGACTCCATCCCGGGTACAGTCAGTCCCCACACACCGTCCCGACTACAGTCAGTCCCCACACTCCTTCCCAAGTACAGTCAGTCCCCACACTCTGTCCCGAGTCCAGTCAGACCCCACACTCCGTCCCGATTACAGACAGTCCTCACACTCCTTCCCGACTACAGTCAGTCCCCACACTCCGTCCCGACTACAGTCACTCCCCACACTCCGTCCCGACTACAGTCAGTCCCCACACTCCGTCCCGACTACAGTCAGTCCCCACACTCCGTCCCGACTACAGTCAGTCCGCACACTCCGTCCAGACTACAGTCAGTCCCCACACTCCATCCCGACTACAGTCAGTTCCCACACTCCGTCCCGACTACAGTCACTCCCCACACTCCGTCCCGACAACAGTCAGTCCCCACACTCCGTGCCGAGTACACAGTCCCCACACTCCGTCCCGACTACAGTCAGTCCCCACACTCCGTCCCGACTACAGTCAGTCCGCACACTCCCTCCCGGGTACAATCAGTCCCCACACTCCGTCCCGAGTACAGTCAGTCCCCACACTCCGTCCTGGGTACAGTCAGTCCCCACACTCCCTCCCGGGTACAATCAGTCCCCACACTCCGTCCCGAGTACAGTGAGTCCCCACAATCCATCCCGGTTACAGTCAGTCCCCACACTTCGTCCCATGTACAGTCAGTCCCCACACTCCGTACCGATTACAGTCAGTCCCCACACTCCGTCCCGAGTACAGTCAGTCCCCACACTCCTTCCCGAGTACAGTCAGTCCCCACACTCCGTCCCGACTACAGTCAGTCCGCACACTCCTTCCCGAGTACAGTCAGTCCCCACACTCCCTCCCGACTACAGTCAGTCCCCACACTCCCTCCCGGGTACAATCACTCCCCACACTCCGTCCCGACTACAGTCAGTCCCCACACTCCGTGCCGAGTACAGTGAGTCCCCACACTCCGTCCCGACTACAGTCAGTCCCCACACTCCGTCCCGACTACAGTCAGTCCCCACACTCCGTCCCGACTACAGTCAGTCCGCACACTCCGTCCCGACTACAGTCAGTCCCCACACTCCATCCCGACTACAGACAGTTCCCACACTCCGTCCCGACTACAGTCAGTCCCCACACTCCGTCCCGACTACAGTCAGTCCGCACACTCCGTCCCATGTACAGTGAATCCCCACACTCCGTCCCGAGTACAGTCAGTCCCCACACTCCGTCCCGACTACAGTCAGTCCGCACACTCCGTCCCATGTACAGTCAGTCCCCACACTCCGTCCCGACTACAGTCAGTCCCCACACTCCGTCCCGACTACAGTCAGTCCGCACACTCCGTCCCATGTACAGTGAGTCCCCACACTCCGTCCCGAGTACAGTCAGTCCCCACACTCCGTCCCGAGTACAGTCAGTCCCCACACTCCGTCCCGATTACAGTCAGTCCGCACACTCCTTCTCGGGTACAGTCAGTCCTCACACTCCGTCCCGAGTCCAGTCAGTCCCCACACTCCGTCCCGACTACAGTCAGTCCGCACACTCCTTCCCGGGTACAGTCAGTCCCCACACTCCGTCCCGAGTACAGTCAGTCCGCACACTCCGTCCCGGGTACAATCAGTCCCCACACTCCCTCCCGGGTACAATCAGTCCCCACACTCCGTCCCGAGTACAGTCAGTCCCCACACTCCGTCCCGAGTACAGTGAGTCCCCACACTCCATCCCGGTTACAGTCAGTCCCCACACTTCGTCCCATGTACAGTCAGTCCCCACACTCCGTTCCGATTACAGTCAGTCCCCACACTCCGTCCCGAGTACAGTCAGTCCCCACACTCCGTCCCGAGTCCAGTCAGTCCCCACACTCCTTCCCGGGTCCAGTCAGTCCCCACACTCCTTCCCGAGTCCAGTCAGTCCCCACACTACGTCCTGATTACAGTCAGTCCCCACACTCCTTCCCGAGTACAGTCAGTCCCCACACTCCGTCCCATGTACAGTCAGTCCCCACACTCCGTCCCGATTACAGTCAGTCCCCACACTCCGTCCCGAGTACAGTCAGTCCCCACACACCGTCCCATGTACAGTCAGTCCCCACACTCCGTCCCGATTACAGTCAGTCCCCACACTCCGTCCCGAGTACAGTCAGTCCCCACACTCCTTCCCGAGTCCAGTCAGTCCCCACACTCCGTCCCGACTACAGTCAGTCCGCACACTCCTTCCCGGGTACAGTCATTCCCCACACTCCGTCCTGATTACAGTCAGTCCCCACACTCCTTCCCGAGTACAGTCAGTCCCCACACTCCATCCCATGTACAGTCAGTCCCCACACTCCGTCCCGATTACAGTCAGTCCCCACACTCCTTCCCGAGTACAGTCAGTCCCCACACTCCGTCCCATGTACAGTCAGTCCCCACACTCCATCCCGATTACAGTCAGTCCCCACACTCCGTCCCGAATACAGTCAGTCCCCACACTCCGTCCCGACTACAGTCAGTGCGCACACTCCTTCCCGATTACAGTCAGTCCCCACACTCCGTCCTGAGTACAGTCAGTCCCCACACTCCGTCCCGACTACAGTCAGTCCGCACACTCCTTCCCGGGTACAGTCATTCCCCACACTCCTCCCCGAGTACAGTCAGTCCCCACACTCCGTCCCGACTACAGTCAGTCCGCACACTCCTTCCCGGGTACAGTCATTCCCCACACTCCTTCCCGAGTCCAGTAAGTCCCCACACTCCGTCCTGAGTACAGTCAGTCCCCACACTCCTTCCCGAGTTCAGTCAGTCCCCACACTCCGTCCCGAGTCCAGTCAGTCCCCACACTCCTTCCCGAGTACAGTCAGTCCCCACACTCCGTCCCGACTACAGTCAGTCCGCACACTCCTTCCCGAGTACAGTCAGTCCCCACACTCCCTCCCGAATACAGTCAGTCCCCACACTCCGTCCCGAGTACAGTCAGTCCCCACACTCCCTCCCGACTACAGTCAGTCCCCACACTCCCTCCCGGGTACAATCACTCCCCACACTCCGTCCCGACTACAGTCAGTCCCCACACTCCGTGCCGAGTACAGTCAGTCCCCACACTCCGTCCAGACTACAGTCAGTCCCCACACTCCGTCCCGACTACAGTCAGTCCGCACACTCCGTCCCGACTACAGTCAGTCCCCACACTCCGTCTCGACTACAGTCAGTCCGCACACTCCGTCCCGACTACAGTCAGTCCCCACACTCCGTCCCATGTACAGTGAATCCCCACACTCCGTCCCGAGTACAGTCAGTCCCCACACTCCGTCCCGACTACAGTCAGTCCGCACACACCGTCCCATGTACAGTGAATCCCCACACTCCGTCCCGAGTACAGTGAGTTCCCACACTCCGTCCCGAGTACAGTCAGTCCCCACACTCCGTCCTGAGTACAGTCAGTCCCCACACTCCGTCCCGAGTACAGTCAGTCCCCACACTCCGTCCTGGGTACAGTCAGTCCCCACACTCCGTCCCGAGTACAGTCAGTCCCCACACTCCGTCCCGATTACAGTCAGTCCGCACACTCCTTCCCGGGTACAGTCAGTCCTCACACTCCGTCCCGAGTCCAGTCAGTCCCCACGCTCCGTCCCGACTACAGTCAGTCCGCACACTCCTTCCCGGGTACAGTCAGTCCCCACACTCCGTCCCGAGTACAGTCAGTCCGCACACTCCCTCCCGGTTACAATCAGTCCCCACACTCCGTGCCGAGTACAGTCAGTCCCCACACTCCGTCCCGACTACAGTCAGTCCGCACACTCCCTCCCGGGTACAATCAGTCCCCACACTCCGTCCCGAGTACAGTCAGTCCGCACACTCCGTCCCGAGTACAGTGAGTCCCCACACTCCATCCCGGTTACAGTCAGTCCCCAAACTTCGTCCCATGTACAGTCAGTCCCCACACTCCGTTCCGATTACAGTCAGTCCCCACACTCCGTCCCGAGTACAGTCAGTCCCCACACTCCTTCCCGAGTCCAGTCAGTCCCCACACTCCATCCTGAGTACAGTCAGTCCCCACACTCCGTCCCGAGTCCAGTCAGTCCCCACACTCCTTCCCGAGTCCAGTCAGTCCCCACACTCCTTCCCGAGTCCAGTCAGTCCCCACACTCCGTCCTGATTACAGTCAGTCCCCACACTCCTTCCCGAGTACAGTCAGTCCCCACACTCCGTCCCATGTACAGTCAGTCCCCACACTCCGTCCCGATTACAGTCAGTCCCCACACTCCGTCCCGAGTACAGTCAGTCCCCACACTCTGTCCCATGTACAGTCAGTCCCCACACTCCGTTCCCGATTACAGTCAGTCCCCACACTCCGTCCCGAGTACAGTCAGTCCCCACACTCCTTCCCGAGTCCAGTCAGTCCCCACACTCCGTCCCGACTACAGTCAGTCCGCACACTCCTTCCCGGGTACAGTCATTCCCCACACTCCGTCCTGATTACAGTCAGTCCCCACACTTCTTCCCGAGTACAGTCAGTCCCCACACTCCGTCCCATGTACAGACAGTCCCCACACTCCGTCCCGATTACAGTCAGTCCCCACACTCCGTCCCGAGTACAGTCAGTCCCCACACTCCGTCCCATGTACAGTCAGTCCCCACACTCCGTCCCGATTACAGTCAGTCCCCACACTCCTTCCCGGGTACAGTCATTCCCCACACTCCTTCCCGAGTACGGTCAGTCCCCACACTCCGTCCCGACTACAGTGAGTCCGCACACTCCTTCCCGGGTACAGTCATTCCCCACACTCCTTCCCGAGTCCAGTAAGTCCCCACACTCCGTCCTGAGTACAGTCAGTCCCCACACTCCTTCCCGAGTACAGTCAGTCCCCACACTCCGTCCCGACTACTGTGAGTCCGCACACTCCGTCCCGGGTACAATCAGTCCCCACACTCCCTCCCGGGTACAATCAGTCCCCACACTCCGTCCCGAGTACAGTCAGTCCCCACACTCCGTCCCGAGTACAGTGAGTCCCCACACTCCATCCCGGTTACAGTCAGTCCCCACACTTCGTCCCATGTACAGTCAGTCCCCACACTCCGTTCCGATTACAGTCAGTCCCCACACTCCGTCCCGAGTACAGTCAGTCCCCACACTCCGTCCCGAGTCCAGTCAGTCCCCACACTCCTTCCCGAGTCCAGTCAGTCCCCACACTCCTTCCCGAGTCCAGTCAGTCCCCACACTCCGTCCTGATTACAGTCAGTCCCCACACTCCTTCCCGAGTACAGTCAGTCCCCACACTCCGTCCCATGTACAGTCAGTCCCCACACTCCGTCCCGATTACAGTCAGTCCCCACACTCCGTCCCGAGTACAGTCAGTCCCCACACACCGTCCCATGTACAGTCAGTCCCCACACTCCGTCCCGATTACAGTCAGTCCCCACACTCCGTCCCGAGTACAGTCAGTCCCCACACTCCTTCCCGAGTCCAGTCAGTCCCCACACTCCGTCCCGACTACAGTCAGTCCGCACACTCCTTCCCGGGAACAGTCATTCCCCACACTCCGTCCTGATTACAGTCAGTCCCCACACTCCTTCCCGAGTACAGTCAGTCCCCACACTCCGTCCCATGTACAGTCAGTCCCCACACTCCGTCCCGATTACAGTCAGTCCCCACACTCCTTCCCGAGTACAGTCAGTCCCCACACTCCGTCCCATGTACAGTCAGTCCCCACACTCCATCCCGATTACAGTCAGTCCCCACACTCCGTCCCGAATACAGTCAGTCCCCACACTCCGTCCCGACTACAGTCAGTCCGCACACTCCTTCCCGATTACAGTCAGTCCCCACACTCCGTCCTGAGTACAGTCAGTCCCCACACTCCGTCCCGACTACAGTCAGTCTGCACACTCCTTCCCGGGTACAGTCATTCCCCACACTCCTCCCCGAGTACAGTCAGTCCCCACACTCCGTCCCGACTACAGTCAGTCCGCACACTCCTTCCCGGGTACAGTCATTCCCCACACTCCTTCCCGAGTCCAGTAAGTCCCCACACTCCGTCCTGAGTACAGTCAGTCCCCACACTCCTTCCCGAGTTCAGTCAGTCCCCACACTCCGTCCCGAGTCCAGTCAGTCCCCACACTCCTTCCCGAGTACAGTCAGTCCCCACACTCCGTCCCGACTACAGTCAGTCCGCACACTCCTTCCCGAGTACAGTCAGTCCCCACACTCCCTCCCGAATACAGTCAGTCCCCACACTCCGTCCCGAGTACAGTCAGTCCCCACACTCCCTCCCGACTACAGTCAGTCCCCACACTCCCTCCCGGGTACAATCACTCCCCACACTCCGTCCCGACTACAGTCAGTCCCCACACTCCGTGCCGAGTACAGTCAGTCCCCACACTCCGTCCAGACTACAGTCAGTCCCCACACTCCGTCCCGACTACAGTCAGTCCGCACACTCCGTCCCGACTACAGTCAGTCCCCACACTCCGTCCCGACTACAGTCAGTCCGCACACTCCGTCCCGACTACAGTCAGTCCCCACACTCCGTCCCATGTACAGTGAATCCCCACACTCCGTCCCGAGTACAGTCAGTCCGCACACACCGTCCCATGTACAGTGAATCCCCACACTCCGTCCCGAGTACAGTGAGTCCCCACACTCCGTCCCGAGTACAGTCAGTCCCCACACTCCGTCCTGAGTACAGTCAGTCCCCAAACTCCGTCCCGAGTACAGTCAGTCCCCACACTCCGTCCTGGGTACAGTCAGTCCCCACACTCCGTCCCGAGTACAGTCAGTCCCCACACTCCGTCCCGATTACAGTCAGTCCGCACACTCCTTCCCGGGTACAGTCAGTCCTCACACTCCGTCCCGAGTCCAGTCAGTCCCCACACTCCGTCCCGACTACAGTCAGTCCGCACACTCCTTCCCGGGTACAGTCAGTCCCCACACTCCGTCCCGAGTACAGTCAGTCCGCACACTCCCTCCCGGGTACAATCAGTCCCCACACTCCGTGCCGAGTACAGTCAGTCCCCACACTCCGTCCCGACTACAGTCAGTCCGCACACTCCCTCCCGGGTACAATCAGTCCCCACACTCCCTCCCGAGTACAGTCAGTCCGCACACTCCGTCCCGAGTACAGTGAGTCCCCACACTCCATCCCGGTTACAGTCAGTCCCCAAACTTCGTCCCATGTACAGTCAGTCCCCACACTCCGTTCCGATTACAGTCAGTCCCCACACTCCGTCCCGAGTACAGTCAGTCCCCACACTCCTTCCCGAGTCCAGTCAGTCCCCACACTCCATCCTGAGTACAGTCAGTCCCCACACTCCGTCCCGAGTCCAGTCAGTCCCCACACTCCTTCCCGAGTCCAGTCAGTCCCCACACTCCTTCCCGAGTCCAGTCAGTCCCCACACTCCGTCCTGATTACAGTCAGTCCCCACACTCCTTCCCGAGTACAGTCAGTCCCCACACTCCGTCCCATGTACAGTCAGTCCCCACACTCCGTCCCGATTACAGTCAGTCCCCACACTCCGTCCCGAGTCCAGTAAGTCCCCACACTCCGTCCTGAGTACAGTCAGTCCCCACACTCCTTCCCGAGTTCAGTCAGTCCCCACACTCCGTCCCGAGTCCAGTCAGTCCCCACACTCCTTCCCGAGTACAGTCAGTCCCCACACTCCGTCCCGACTACAGTCAGTCCGCACACTCCTTCCCGAGTACAGTCAGTCCCCACACTCCCTCCCGAATACAGTCAGTCCCCACACTCCGTCCCGAGTACAGTCAGTCCCCACACTCCCTCCCGACTACAGTCAGTCCCCACACTCCCTCCCGGGTACAATCACTCCCCACACTCCGTCCCGACTACAGTCAGTCCCCACACTCCGTGCCGAGTACAGTCAGTCCCCACACTCCGTCCAGACTACAGTCAGTCCCCACACTCCGTCCCGACTACAGTCAGTCCGCACACTCCGTCCCGACTACAGTCAGTCCCCACACTCCGTCCCGACTACAGTCAGTCCGCACACTCCGTCCCGACTACAGTCAGTCCCCACACTCCGTCCCATGTACAGTGAATCCCCACACTCCGTCCCGAGTACAGTCAGTCCCCACACTCCGTCCCGACTACAGTCAGTCCGCACACACCGTCCCATGTACAGTGAATCCCCACACTCCGTCCCGAGTACAGTGAGTCCCCACACTCCGTCCCGAGTACAGTCAGTCCCCACACTCCGTCCTGAGTACAGTCAGTCCCCACACTCCGTCCCGAGTACAGTCAGTCCCCACACTCCGTCCTGGGTACAGTCAGTCCCCACACTCCGTCCCGAGTACAGTCAGTCCCCACACTCCGTCCCGATTACAGTCAGTCCGCACACTCCTTCCCGGGTACAGTCAGTCCTCACACTCCGTCCCGAGTCCAGTCAGTCCCCACACTCCGTCCCGACTACAGTCAGTCCGCACACTCCTTCCCGGGTACAGTCAGTCCCCACACTCCGTCCCGAGTACAGTCAGTCCGCACACTCCCTCCCGGGTACAATCAGTCCCCACACTCCGTGCCGAGTACAGTCAGTCCCCACACTCTGTCCCGACTACAGTCAGTCCGCACACTCCCTCCCGGGTACAATCAGTCCCCACACTCCGTCCCGAGTACAGTCAGTCCGCACACTCCGTCCCGAGTACAGTGAGTCCCCACACTCCATCCCGGTTACAGTCAGTCCCCAAACTTCGTCCCATGTACAGTCAGTCCCCACACTCCGTTCCGATTACAGTCAGTCCCCACACTCCGTCCCGAGTACAGTCAGTCCCCACACTCCTTCCCGAGTCCAGTCAGTCCCCACACTCCATCCTGAGTACAGTCAGTCCCCACACTCCGTCCCGAGTCCAGTCAGTCCCCACACTCCTTCCCGAGTCCAGTCAGTCCCCACACTCCGTCCTGATTACAGTCAGTCCCCACACTCCTTCCCGAGTACAGTCAGTCCCCACACTCCGTCCCATGTACAGTCAGTCCCCACACTCCGTCCCGATTACAGTCAGTCCCCACACTCCGTCCCGAGTACAGTCAGTCCCCACACTCTGTCCCATGTACAGTCAGTCCCCACACTCCGTCCCGATTACAGTCAGTCCCCACACTCCGTCCCGAGTACAGTCAGTCCCCACACTCCTTCCCGAGTCCAGTCAGTCCCCACACTCCGTCCCGACTACAGTCAGTCCGCACACTCCTTCCCGGGTACAGTCATTCCCCACACTCCGTCCTGATTACAGTCAGTCCCCACACTTCTTCCCGAGTACAGTCAGTCCCCACACTCCGTCCCATGTACAGACAGTCCCCACACTCCGTCCCGATTACAGTCAGTCCCCACACTCCGTCCCGAGTACAGTCAGTCCCCACACTCCGTCCCATGTACAGTCAGTCCCCACACTCCGTCCCGATTACAGTCAGTCCCCACACTCCGTCCTGAGTACAGTCAGTCCCCACACTCCTTCCCGAGTCCAGTCAGTCCCCACACTCCATCCTGAGTACAGTCATTCCCCACACTCCTTCCCGAGTACAGTCAGTCCCCACACTCAGTCCCGACTACAGTGAGTCCGCACACTCCTTCCCGGGTACAGTCATTCCCCACACTCCTTCCCGAGTCCAGTAAGTCCCCACACTCCGTCCTGAGTACAGTCAGTCCCCACACTCCTTCCCGAGTACAGTCAGTCCCCACACTCCGTCCCGACTACAGTGAGTCCGCACACTCCTTCCCGGGTACAGTCAGTCCCCACACTCCGTCCCGACTACAGTCAGTCCGCACACTCCTTCCCGGGTACAGTCAGTCCCCACACTCCGTCCCGAGTACAGTCAGTCCCCACACTCCGTCCCGACTACAGTCAGTCCGCACACTCTCTCCCGGGTACAATCAGTCCCCACACTCCGTCCCGAGTACAGTCAGTCCCCACACTCCGTCCCGACTACAGTCAGTCCGCACACTCCCTCCCGGGTACAATCATTCCCCACACTCCGTCCCGAGTACAGTCAGTCCCCACACTCCGTCCCGAGTACAGTGAGTCCCCACACTCCATCCCGGTTACAGTCAGTCGCCACACTTCGTCCCATGTACAGTCAGTCCCCACACTCCGTTCCGATTACAGTCAATCCACACACTCCGTCCCGAGTACAGTCAGTCCCCACACTCCTTCCCGAGTCCAGTCAGTCCCCACACTCCGTCCTGAGTACAGTCAGTCCCCACACTCCGTCCCGAGTCCAGTCAGTCCCCACACTCCTTCCCGAGTCCAGTCAGTCCCCACACTCCGTCCTGATTACAGTCAATCCCCACACTCCTTCCCGAGTACAGTCAGTCCCCACACTCCGTCCCATGTACAGTCAGTCCCCACACTCCTTCCCGAGTCCAGTCAGTCCCCACACTCCGTCCTGAGTACAGTCAGTCCCCACACTCCGTCCCGAGTCCAGTCAGTCCCCACACTCCTTCCCGAGTCCAGTCAGTCCCCACACTCCTTCCCGAGTCCAGTCAGTCCCCACACTCCGTCCTGATTACAGTCAGTCCCCACACTCCTTCCCGAGTACAGTCAGTCCCCACACTCCGTCCTGAGTACAGTCAGTCCCCACACTCCTTCCCGAGTACAGTCAGTTCCCACACTCCGTCCCGATTACAGTCAGTCCCCACACTCCGTCCCGAGTACAGTCAGTCCCCACACTCCGTCCCGATTACAGTCAGTCCCCACACTCCGTCCCGATTACAGTCAGTCCCCACACTCCGTCCCGAGTACAGTCAGTCCCCACACTCCTTCCCGAGTCCAGTCAGTCCCCACACTCCGTCCCATGTACAGTCAGTCCCCACACTCCGTCCCGATTACATTCAGTCCCCACACTCCGTCCCGAGTACAGTCAGTCCCCACACTCCGTCCCATGTACAGTCAGTCCCCACACTCCGTCCCAATTACGTTCAGTCCCCACACTCCGTCCTGAGTACAGTCAGTCCCCACACTTCTTCCCGAGTACAGTCAGTCCCCACACTCCGTCCCATTTACAGACAGTCCCCACACTCCGTCCCGATTACAGTCAGTCCCCACACTCCGTCCCGATTACAGTCAGTCCCCACACTCCGTCCTGAGTACAGTCAGTCCCCACACTCCGTCCCGACTACAGTCAGTCCGCACACTCCTTCCCGGGTACAGTCATTCCCCACACTCCTTCCCGAGTACAGTCAGTCCCCACACTCAGTCCCGACTACAGTGAGTCCGCACACTCCTTCCCGGGTACAGTCATTCCCCACACTCCTTCCCGAGTCCAGTAAGTCCCCACACTCCGTCCTGAGTACAGTCAGTCCCCACACTCCTTCCCGAGTACAGTCAGTCCCCACACTCCGTCCCGACTACAGTGAGTCCGCACACTCCTTCCCGGGTACAGTCAGTCCCCACACTCCGTCCCGACTACAGTCAGTCCGCACACTCCTTCCCGGGTACAGTCAGTCCCCACACTCCGTCCCGAGTACAGTCAGTCCGCACACTCTCTCCCGGGTACAATCAGTCCCCACACTCCGTCCCGAGTACAGTCAGTCCCCACACTCCGTCCCGACTACAGTCAGTCCGCACACTCCCTCCCGGGTACAATCATTCCCCACACTCCGTCCCGAGTACAGTCAGTCCCCACACTCCATCCCGGTTACAGTCAGTCCCCACACTCCGTCCCGAGTACAGTGAGTCCCCACACTCCATCCCGGTTACAGTCAGTCGCCACACTTCGTCCCATGTACAGTCAGTCCCCACACTCCGTTCCGATTACAGTCAATCCACACACTCCGTCCCGAGTACAGTCAGTCCCCACACTCCTTCCCGAGTCCAGTCAGTCCCCACACTCCGTCCTGAGTACAGTCAGTCCCCACACTCCGTCCCGAGTCCAGTCAGTCCCCACACTCCTTCCCGAGTCCAGTCAGTCCCCACACTCCGTCCTGATTACAGTCAATCCCCACACTCCTTCCCGAGTACAGTCAGTCCCCACACTCCGTCCCATGTACAGTCAGTCCCCACACTCCTTCCCGAGTCCAGTCAGTCCCCACACTCCGTCCTGAGTACAGTCAGTCCCCACACTCCGTCCCGAGTCCAGTCAGTCCCCACACTCCTTCCCGAGTCCAGTCAGTCCCCACACTCCTTCCCGAGTCCAGTCAGTCCCCACACTCCGTCCTGATTACAGTCAGTCCCCACACTCCTTCCCGAGTACAGTCAGTCCCCACACTCCGTCCTGAGTACAGTCAGTCCCCACACTCCTTCCCGAGTACAGTCAGTTCCCACACTCCGTCCCGATTACAGTCAGTCCCCACACTCCGTCCCGAGTACAGTCAGTCCCCACACTCCGTCCCGATTACAGTCAGTCCCCACACTCCGTCCCGATTACAGTCAGTCCCCACACTCCGTCCCGAGTACAGTCAGTCCCCACACTCCTTCCCGAGTCCAGTCAGTCCCCACACTCCGTCCCATGTACAGTCAGTCCCCACACTCCGTCCCGATTACATTCAGTCCCCACACTCCGTCCCGAGTACAGTCAGTCCCCACACTCCGTCCCATGTACAGTCAGTCCCCACACTCCGTCCCAATTACGTTCAGTCCCCACACTCCGTCCTGAGTACAGTCAGTCCCCACACTCCGTCCCGACTACAGTCAGTCCGCACACTCCTTCCCGGGTACAGTCATTCCCCACACACCTTCCCGAGTCCAGTCAGTCCCCACACTCCTTCCCGAGTCCAGTCAGTCCCCACACTCCGTCCTGATTACAGTCAGTCCCCACACTCCTTCCCGAGTACAGTCAGTCCCCACACTCCGTCCTGAGTACAGTCAGTCCCCACACTCCTTCCCGAGTACAGTCAGTTCCCACACTCCGTCCCGATTACAGTCAGTCCCCACACTCCGTCCCGAGTACAGTCAGTCCCCACACTCCGTCCCGATTACAGTCAGTCCCCACACTCCGTCCCGATTACAGTCAGTCCCCACACTCCGTCCCGAGTACAGTCAGTCCCCACACTCCTTCCCGAGTCCAGTCAGTCCCCACACTCCTTCCCGAGTCCAGTCAGTCCCCACACTCCGTCCTGATTACAGTCAGTCCCCACACTCCTTCCCGAGTACAGTCAGT
This sequence comes from Chiloscyllium plagiosum, assembly GCF_037043375.1. NCBI lineage: Eukaryota > Metazoa > Chordata > Chondrichthyes > Orectolobiformes > Hemiscylliidae > Chiloscyllium > Chiloscyllium plagiosum. The sequence continues at coordinate 64,707,929 of NW_028270153.1, forward strand.
CCCCACACTCCGTCCTGAGTACAGTCAGTCCCCACACTCCTTCCCGAGTACAGTCAGTTCCCACACTCCGTCCCGATTACAGTCAGTCCCCACACTCCGTCCCGAGTACAGTCAGTCCCCACACTCCGTCCCGATTACAGTCAGTCCCCACACTCCGTCCCGATTACAGTCAGTCCCCACACTCCGTCCCGAGTACAGTCAGTCCCCACACTCCTTCCCGAGTCCAGTCAGTCCCCACACTCCGTCCCATGTACAGTCAGGCCCCACACTCCGTCCCGATTACATTCAGTCCCCACACTCCGTCCCGAGTACAGTCAGTCCCCACACTCCGTCCCATGTACAGTCAGTCCCCACACTCCGTCCCAATTACATTCAGTCCCCACACTCCGTCCTGAGTACAGTCAGTCCCCACACTCCGTCCCGACTACAGTCAGTCCGCACACTCCTTCCCGGGTACAGTCATTCCCCACACACCTTCCCGAGTACAGTCAGTCCCCACACTCCGTCCCGACTACAGTCAGTCCGAAACACTCCTTCCCGGGTACAGTCATTCCCCACACTCCTTCCCGAGTCCAGTAAGTCCCCACACTCCGTCCTGATTACAGTCAGTCCCCACACTCCTTCCCGAGTCCAGTCAGTCCCCACACTCCGTCCTGAGTACAGTCAGTCCCCACACTCCGTCCCGAGTCCAGTCAGTCCCCACACTCCTTCCCGAGTCCAGTCAGTCCCCACACTCCTTCCCGAGTCCAGTCAGTCCCCACACTCCGTCCTGATTACAGTCAGTCCCCACACTCCTTCCCGAGTACAGTCAGTCCCCACACTCCTTCCCGAGTACAGTCAGTTCCCACACTCCGTCCCGATTACAGTCAGTCCCCACACTCCGTCCCGAGTACAGTCAGTCCCCACACTCCGTCCCATGTGCAGTCAGTCCCCACACTCCGTCCCGATTACAGTCAGTCCCCACACTCCGTCCCGATTACATTCAGTCCCCACACTCCGTCCCGAGTACAGTCAGTCCCCACACTCCGTCCCATGTACAGTCAGTCCCCACACTCCGTCCCAATTACATTCAGTCCCCACACTCCGTCCTGAGTACAGTCAGTCCCCACACTCCGTCCCGACTACAGTCAGTCCGCACACTCCTTCCCGGGTACAGTCATTCCCCACACACCTTCCCGAGTACAGTCAGTCCCCACACTCCGTCCCGACTACAGTCAGTCCGAAACACTCCTTCCCGGGTACAGTCATTCCCCACACTCCTTCCCGAGTCCAGTAAGTCCCCACACTCCGTCCTGATTACAGTCAGTCCCCACACTCCTTCCCGAGTACAGTCAGTCCCCACACTCCGTCCCATGTACAGTCAGTCCCCACACTCCGTCCCGATTACAGTCAGTCCCCACACTCCGTCCCGAGTACAGTCAGTCCCCACACTCCGTCCCATGTACAGTCAGTCCCCACACTCCGTCCCGATTACATTCAGTCCCCACACTCCGTCCTGAGTACAGTCAGTCCCCACACTCCGTCCCGACTACAGTCAGTCCGCACACTCCTTCCCGGGTACAGTCATTCCCCACACACCTTCCCGAGTACAGTCAGTCCCCACACTCCGTCCCGACTACAGTCAGTCCGAAACACTCCTTCCCGGGTACAGTCATTCCCCACACTCCTTCCCGAGTCCAGTAAGTCCCCACACTCTGTCCTGATTACAGTCAGTCCCCACACTCCTTCCCGAGTACAGTCAGTCCCCACACTCCGTCCCATGTACAGTCAGTCCCCACACTCCGTCCCGATTACAGTCAGTCCCCACACTCCGTCCCGAGTACAGTCAGTCCCCACACTCCGTCCCATGTACAGTCAGTCCCCACACTCCGTCCCGATTACATTCAGTCCCCACACTCCGTCCTGAGTACAGTCAGTCCCCACACTCCGTCCCGACTACAGTCAGTCCGCACACTCCTTCCCGGGTACAGTCATTCCCCACACACCTTCCCGAGTACAGTCAGTCCCCACACTCCGTCCCGACTACAGTCAGTCCGCACACTCCTTCCCGGGTACAGTCATTCCCCACACTCCTTCCCGAGTCCAGTAAGTCCCCACACTCCGTCCTGAGTACAGTCAGTCCCCACACTCCGTCCCGATTACAGTCAGTCCCCACACTCCTTCCCGAGTACAGTCAGTCCCCACACTCCGTCCCATGTACAGTCAGTCCCCGCACTCCGTCCCGATTACAGTCAGTCCCCTCACTCCGTCCTGAGTACAGTCAGTCCCCACACTCCGTCCCGACTACAGTCAGTCCGCACACTCCTTCCCGGGTACAGTCATTCCCCACACTCCTTCCCGAGTACAGTCAGTCCCCACACTCCGTCCCGACTACAGTCAGTCCGCACACTCCTTCCCGGGTACAGTCAGTCCCCACACTCCTTCCCGAGTCCAGTCAGTCCCCACACTCCTTCCCGAGTACGGTCAGTCCCCACACTCCGTCCCGACTACAGTCAGTCCGCACACTCCTTCCCGAGTACAGTCAGCCCCCACACTCCCTCCCAACTACAGTCAGTCCCCACACTGCGTCCCGAGTACAGTCAGTCCCCACACTCCGTCCCGAGTACAGTCAGTCCCCACACTCCCTCCCGACTACAGTCAGTCCCCACACTCCCTCCCGGGTACAATCACTCCCCACACTCCGTCCCGACTACAGTCAGTCCCCACACTCAGTGCCGAGTACAGTCAGTCCCCACACTCCGTCCCGACTACAGTCAGTCCCCACACTCCGTCCCGACTACAGTCAGTCCCCACACTCCGTCCCGACTACAGTCAGTCCCCACACTCCATCCCGACTACAGTCAGTTCCCACACTCCGTCCCGACTACAGTCAGTCCCCACACTCCGTCCCGAATACAGTCAGTCCGCACACTCCGTCCCATGTACAGTGAATCCCCACACTCCGTCCCGAGTACAGTGAGTCCCCACACTCCGTCCCGAGTACAGTCAGTCCCCACACTCTGTCCCGATTACAGTCAGTCCGCACACTCCTTCCCGGGTACAGTCAGTCCTCACACTCCGTCCCGAGTCCAGTCAGTCCCCACACTCCGTCCCGACTACAGTCAGTCCGCACACTCCTTCCCGGGTACAGTCAGTCCCCACACTCCCTCCCGGGTACAAACACTCCCCACACTCCGTCCCGACTACAGTCAGTCCCCACACTCAGTGCCGAGTACAGTCAGTCCCCACACTCCGTCCCGACTACAGTCAGTCCCCACACTCCGTCCCGACTACAGTCAGTCCGCACACTCCGTCCCGACTACAGTCAGTCCCCACACTCCATCCCGACTACAGTCAGTTCCCACACTCCGTCCCGACTACAGTCAGTCCCCACACTCCGTCCCGACTACAGTCAGTCCGCACACTCCGTCCCATGTACAGTGAATCCCCACACTCCGTCCCGAGTACAGTGAGTCCCCACACTCCGTCCCGAGTACAGTCAGTCCCCACACTCCGTCCAGGGTACAGTCAGTCCCCACACTCCGTCCCGAGTACAGTCAGTCCCCACACTCCGTCCCGATTACAGTCAGTCCGCACACTCCTTCCCGGGTACAGTCAGTCCTCACACTCCGTCCCGAGTCCAGTCAGTCCCCACACTCCGTCCCGACTACAGTCAGTCCGCACACTCCTTCCCGGGTACAGTCAGTCCCCACACTCCGTCCCGAGTACAGTCAGTCCGCACACTCCCTCCCGGGTACAATCAGTCCCCACACTCCGTCCCGAGTACAGTAAGTCCCCACACTCCGTCCCGACTACAGTCAGTCCGCACACTCCCTCCCGGGTACAATCAGTCCCCACACTCCGTCCCGAGTACAGTCAGTCCCCACACTCCGTCCCGAGTACAGTGAGTCCCCACACTCCATCCCGGTTACAGTCAGTCCCCACACTCCTTCCCGAGTCCAGTCAGTCCCCACACTCCGTCCTGAGTACAGTCAGTCCCCACACTCCGTCCCGAGTCCAGTCAGTCCCCACACTCCTTCCCGAGTCCAGTCAGTCCCCACACTCCGTCCCGAGTCCAGTCAGTCCCCACACTCCGTCCTGATTACAGTCAGTCACCACACTCCTTCCCGAGTACAGTCAGTCCCCACACGCCGTCCCATGTACAGTCAGTCCCCACACTCCGTCCCGATTACAGTCAGTCCCCACACTCCGTCCCGAGTACAGTCAGTCCCCACACTCCGTCCCATGTACAGTCAGTCCCCACACTCCGTCCCGATTACAGTCAGTCCCCACACTCCGTCCCGAGTACAGTCAGTCCCCACACTCCTTCCCGAGTCCAGTCAGTCCCCACACTCCGTCCCGACTACAGTCAGTCCGCACACTCCGTCCCGGGTACAGTCATTCCCCACACTCCGTCCTGATTACAGTCAGTCCCCACACTCCTTCCCGAGTACAGTCAGTCCCCACACTCCGTCCCATGTACAGTCAGTCCCCACACTCCGTCCCGATTACAGTCAGTCCCCACACTCCGTCCCGAGTACAGTCAGTCCCCACACTCCGTCCCATGTACAGTCATTCCCCACACTCCGTCCCGATTACAGTCAGTCCACACTCCGTCCTGAGTACAGTCAGTCCCCACACTCCGTCCCGACTACAGTCAGTACGCACACTCCTTCCCGGGTACAGTCATTCCCCACACTCCGTCCCGAGTCCAGTCAGTCCCCACACTCCGTCCCGACTACAGTCAGTCCCCACACTCCGTCCCGACTACAGTCAGTCCGCACACTCCTTCCCGGGTACAGTCATTCCCCACACTCCGTCCCGACTACAGTCAGTCCCCACACTCCGTCCCGACTACAGTCAGTCCGCACACTCCGTCCCGACTACAGTCAGTCCCCACACTCCATCCCGACTACAGTCAGTTCCCACACTCCGTCCCGACTACAGTCAGTCCCCACACTCCGTCCCGACTACAGTCAGTCCGCACACTCCGTCCCATGTACAGTGAATCCCCACACTCCGTCCCGAGTACAGTGAGTCCCCACACTCCGTCCCGAGTACAGTCAGTCCCCACACTCCGTCCAGGGTACAGTCAGTCCCCACACTCCGTCCCGAGTACAGTCAGTCCCCACACTCCGTCCCGATTACAGTCAGTCCGCACACTCCTTCCCGGGTACAGTCAGTCCTCACACTCCGTCCCGAGTCCAGTCAGTCCCCACACTCCGTCCCGACTACAGTCAGTCCGCACACTCCTTCCCGGGTACAGTCAGTCCCCACACTCCGTCCCGAGTACAGTCAGTCCGCACACTCCCTCCCGGGTACAATCAATCCCCACACTCCGTCCCGAGTACAGTAAGTCCCCACACTCCGTCCCGACTACAGTCAGTCCGCACACTCCCTCCCGGGTACAATCAGTCCCCACACTCCGTCCCGAGTACAGTCAGTCCCCACACTCCGTCCCGAGTACAGTGAGTCCCCACACTCCATCCCGGTTACAGTCAGTCCCCACACTCCTTCCCGAGTCCAGTCAGTCCCCACACTCCGTCCTGAGTACAGTCAGTCCCCACACTCCGTCCCGAGTCCAGTCAGTCCCCACACTCCTTCCCGAGTCCAGTCAGTCCCCACACTCCGTCCCGAGTCCAGTCAGTCCCCACACTCCGTCCTGATTACAGTCAGTCACCACACTCCTTCCCGAGTACAGTCAGTCCCCACACGCCGTCCCATGTACAGTCAGTCCCCACACTCCGTCCCGATTACAGTCAGTCCCCACACTCCGTCCCGAGTACAGTCAGTCCCCACACTCCGTCCCATGTACAGTCAGTCCCCACACTCCGTCCCGATTACAGTCAGTCCCCACACTCCGTCCCGAGTACAGTCAGTCCCCACACTCCTTCCCGAGTCCAGTCAGTCCCCACACTCCGTCCCGACTACAGTCAGTCCGCACACTCCGTCCCGGGTACAGTCATTCCCCACGCTCCGTCCTGATTACAGTCAGTCCCCACACTCCTTCCCGAGTACAGTCAGTCCCCACACTCCGTCCCATGTACAGTCAGTCCCCACACTCCGTCCCGATTACAGTCAGTCCCCACACTCCGTCCCGAGTACAGTCAGTCCCCACACTCCGTCCCATGTACAGTCATTCCCCACACTCCGTCCCGATTACCGTCAGTCCACACTCCGTCCTGAGTACAGTCAGTCCCCACACTCCGTCCCGACTACAGTCAGTCCGCACACTCCTTCCCGGGTACAGTCATTCCCCACACTCCTTCCCGAGTACAGTCAGTCCCCACACTCCGTCCCGACTACAGTCAGTCCGCACACTCCTTCCCGGGTACAGTCATTCCCCACACTCCTTCCCGAGTCCAGTAAGTCCCCACACTCCGTCCTGAGTACAGTCAGTCCCCACACTCCTTCCCGAGTACAGTCAGTCCCCACACTCCGTCCCGACTACAGTCAGTCCGCGCACTCCTTCCCGAGTACAGTCAGTCCCCACACTCCCTCCCGACTACAGTCAGTCCCCACACTCCGTCCCGAGTACAGTCAGTCCCCACACTCCGTCCCGAGTACAGTCAGTCCGCACACTCCCTCCTGGGTACAATCAGTCCCCACACTCCGTCCTGAGTACAGTCAGTCCCCACACTCCTTCCTGAGTACAGTCAGTCCCCACACTCCGTCCCGAGTACAGTCAGTCCCCACACTCCGTCCCGAGTACTGTCAGTCCCCACACTCCTTCCCGAGTACAGTCAGTCCCCACACTCCTTCCCGAGTCCATTCAATCCCCACACTCCGTCCCGGGTACAGTCATTCCCCACACTCCGTCCCGATTACAGTCAGTCCGCACACTCCTTCCCGACTCCATTAAATCCCACACTCCTTCCCGAGTACAGTCAATCCCCACACTCCGTCCCGAGTACAGTAAGTCCCCACACTCCGTCCCGACTACAGTCAGTCCGCACACTCCGTCCCGAGTACAGTCAGTCCCCACACTCCTTCCCGAGTACAGTCAGTCCCCACACTCCGTCCTGAGTACAGTCAGTCCCCACACTCCTTCCCGAGTACAGTCAGTCCCCACACTCCGTCCCGAGTACAGTCAGTCCCCACACTCCGTCCCGAGTACTGTCAGTCCCCACACTCCTTCCCAAGTCAATTCAATCCCCACACTCCATCCCGGGTACAGTCAGTCCCCACACTCCTTCCCGATTACAGTCAGTCCGCACAGTCCTTCCCGAGTCCAGTCAATCCCCACACTCCGTCACGAGTACAGTAAGTCCCCACAATCCGTCCCGACTACAGTCAGTCCGCACACTCCGTCCCGAGTACAGTCAGTTCCCACACTCCTTCCCGAGTACAGTCAGTCCCGACACTCTGTCCCGAGTCCAGTCAGTCCCCACACTCCGTCCCGAGTACAGTCAGTCCCCACACTCCTTCCCGAGTACAGTCAGTCCCGACACTCTGTCCCGAGTCCAGTCAGTCCCCACACTCCGTCCCGAGTACAGTCAGTCCTCACACTCCGTCCCATGTACAGTTAGTTCCCACATTCCTTCCCGGGTACAGTCAGTCCCCACACTCTGTCCCGAGTACAGTCAGTCCGCACACTCCCTCCCGGGTACAATCAGTCCCCACACTCCGTCCCGAGTACAGTAAGTCCCCACACTCCGTCCCGACTACAGTCAGTCCGCACACTCCCTCCCGGGTACAATCAGTCCCCACACTCCGTCCCGAGTACAGTCAGTCCCCACACTCCGTCCCGAGTACAGTGAGTCCCCACACTCCATCCCGGTTACAGTCAGTCCCCACACTCCTTCCCGAGTCCAGTCAGTCCCCACACTCCGTCCTGAGTACAGTCAGTCCCCACACTCCGTCCCGTGTCCAGTCAGTCCCCACACTCCTTCCCGAGTCCAGTCAGTCCCCACACTCCTTCCCGAGTCCAGTCAGTCCCCACACTCCGTCCTGATTACAGTCAGTCCCCACACTCCTTCCCGAGTACAGTCAGTCCCCACACGCCGTCCCATGTACAGTCAGTCCCCACACTCCGTCCCGATTACAGTCAGTCCCCACACTCCGTCCCGAGTACAGTCAGTCCCCACACTCCGTCCCATGTACAGTCAGTCCCCACACTCCGTCCCGATTACAGTCAGTCCCCACACTCCGTCCCGAGTACAGTCAGTCCCCACACTCCTTCTCGAGTCCAGTCAGTCCCCACACTCCGTCCCGACTACAGTCAGTCCGCACACTCCGTCCCGGGTACAGTCATTCCCCACACTCCGTCCTGATTACAGTCAGTCCCCACACTCCTTCCCGAGTACAGTCAGTCCCCACACTCCGTCCCATGTACAGTCAGTCCCCACACTCCGTCCCGATTACAGTCAGTCCCCACACTCCGTCCCGAGTACAGTCAGTCCCCACACTCCGTCCCATGTACAGTCATTCCCCACACTCCGTCCCGATTACAGTCAGTCCACACTCCGTCCTGAGTACAGTCAGTCCCCACACTCCGTCCCGACTACAGTCAGTCCGCACACTCCTTCCCGGGTACAGTCATTCCCCACACTCCTTCCCGAGTACAGTCAGTCCCCACACTCCGTCCCGACTACAGTCAGTCCGCACACTCCTTCCCGGGTACAGTCATTCCCCACACTCCTTCCCGAGTCCAGTAAGTCCCCACACTCCGTCCTGAGTACAGTCAGTCCCCACACTCCTTCCCGAGTACAGTCAGTCCCCACACTCCGTCCCGACTACAGTCAGTCCGCGCACTCCTTCCCGAGTACAGTCAGTCCCCACACTCCGTCACGACTACAGTCAGTCCCCACACTCCGTCCCGAGTACAGTCAGTCCCCACACTCCGTCCCGAGTACAGTCAGTCCGCACACTCCCTCCTGGGTACAATCAGTCCCCACACTCCGTCCTGAGTACAGTCAGTCCCCACACTCCTTCCCGAGTACAGTCAGTCCCCACACTCCGTCCCGAGTACAGTCAGTCCCCACACTCCGTCCCGAGTACTGTCAGTCCCCACACTCCTTCCCGAGTACAGTCAGTCCCCACACTCCTTCCCGTGTCCATTCAATCCCCACACTCCGTCCCGGGTACAGTCATTCCCCACACTCCGTCCCGATTACAGTCAGTCCGCACACTCCTTCCCGACTCCATTAAATCCCACACTCCTTCCCGAGTACAGTCAATCCCCACACTCCGTCCCGAGTACAGTAAGTCCCCACACTCCGTCACGACTACAGTCAGTCCGCACACTCCGTCCCGAGTACAGTCAGTCCCCACACTCCTTCCCGAGTACAGTCAGTCCCCACACTCCGTCCTGAGTACAGTCAGTCCCCACACTCCTTCCCGAGTACAGTCAGTCCCCACACTCCGTCCCGAGTACAGTCAGTCCCCACACTCCGTCCCGAGTACTGTCAGTCCCCACACTCCTTCCCGACTCCATTCAATCCCCACACTCCATCCCGGGTACAGTCAGTCCCCACACTCCTTCCCGATTACAGTCAGTCCGCACAGTCCTTCCCGAGTCCAGTCAATCCCCACACTCCGTCACGAGTACAGTAAGTCCCCACAATCCGTCCCGACTACAGTCAGTCCGCACACTCCGTCCCGAGTACAGTCAGTTCCCACACTCCTTCCCGAGTACAGTCAGTCCCGACACTCTGTCCCGAGTCCAGTCAGTCCCCACACTCCGTCCCGAGTACAGTCAGTCCCCACACTCCTTCCCGAGTACAGTCAGTCCCGACACTCTGTCCCGAGTCCAGTCAGTCCCCACACTCCGTCCCGAGTACAGTCAGTCCTCACACTCCGTCCCATGTACAGTTAGTTCCCACATTCCTTCCCGGGTACAGTCAGTCCCCACACTCTGTCCCGAGTACAGTCAGTCCCCACACTCTGTCCCAAGTACAGTCAGTCCCCACACCCCTTCCCGGGTACAGTCAGTCCCCACACTCCGTCCCATGTACAGTCAGTGCCCACACTCCTTCCCGAGTACAGTCAGTCCCCACACTCCTTCCCGAGTACAGTCAGTCCCCACACTCCGTCCCATGTACAGTCTGTCCCCACACTCCTTCCCGAGTACAGTCAGTCCCCACACTCCGTCCCAAGTACAGTCAGTCCCCACACTCCGTCCCGAGTACAGTCAGTCCTCACACTCCGTCCCATGTACAGTTAGTTCCCACATTCCTTCCCGGGTACAGTCAGTCCCCACACTCTGTCCCGAGTACAGTCAGTCCCCACACTCCATCCCGACTACAGTCAGTGCCCACACTCATTCCCGAGTACAGTCAGTCCCCACACTCCTTCCCGAGTACAGTCAGTCCCCACACTCCTTCCCGAGTACAGTCAGTCCCCACACTCCGTCCCATGTACAGTCAGTGCCCACACTCCTTCCCGAGTACAGTCAGTCCCCACACTCCTTCCCGAGTACAGTCAGTCCCCACACTCCGTCCCATGTACAGTCTGTCCCCACACTCCTTCCCGAGTACAGTCAGTCCCCACACTCCGTCCCAAGTACAGTCAGTCCCCACACTCCGTCCAGAGTACAGTCAGTCCCCACATTCCTTCCCGAGTACAGTCAGTCCCCACACTCCGTCCCGAGTACAGTCAGTCCCCACACTCCGTCCCGACTACAGTCAGTCCGCACACTCCGTCCCATGTACAGTCAGTGCCCACACTCCTTCCCGAGTACAGTCAGTCCCCACACTCCGTCCCATGTACAGTCAGTCCCCACACTCCTTCAAGAGTACAGTCAGTCCCCACACTCCTTCCCGAGTACAGTCAGTCCCCACACTCCGTCCCGACTGCAGTCAGTCCCCACACTCCTTCCCGAGTACAGTCAGTCCCGACACTCTGTCCCGAGTCCAGTCAGTCCCCACACTCCGTCCCGAGTACAGTCAGTCCCCACACTCCTTCCCGAGTACAGTCAGTCCCGACACTCTGTCCCGAGTCCAGTCAGTCCCCACACTCCGTCCCGAGTACAGTCAGTCCTCACACTCCGTCCCATGTACAGTTAGTTCCCACATTCCTTCCCGGGTACAGTCAGTCCCCACACTCTGTCCCGAGTACAGTCAGTCCCCACACTCTGTCCCAAGTACAGTCAGTCCCCACACCCCTTCCCGGGTACAGTCAGTCCCCACACTCCGTCCCATGTACAGTCAGTGCCCACACTCCTTCCCGAGTACAGTCAGTCCCCACACTCCTTCCCGAGTACAGTCAGTCCCCACACTCCGTCCCATGTACAGTCTGTCCCCACACTCCTTCCCGAGTACAGTCAGTCCCCACACTCCGTCCCAAGTACAGTCAGTCCCCACACTCCGTCCCGAGTACAGTCAGTCCTCACACTCCGTCCCATGTACAGTTAGTTCCCACATTCCTTCCCGGGTACAGTCAGTCCCCACACTCTGTCCCGAGTACAGTCAGTCCCCACACTCCATCCCGACTACAGTCAGTGCCCACACTCATTCCCGAGTACAGTCAGTCCCCACACTCCTTCCCGAGTACAGTCAGTCCCCACACTCCTTCCCGAGTACAGTCAGTCCCCACACTCCGTCCCATGTACAGTCAGTGCCCACACTCCTTCCCGAGTACAGTCAGTCCCCACACTCCTTCCCGAGTACAGTCAGTCCCCACACTCCGTCCCATGTACAGTCTGTCCCCACACTCCTTCCCGAGTACAGTCAGTCCCCACACTCCGTCCCAAGTACAGTCAGTCCCCACACTCCGTCCAGAGTACAGTCAGTCCCCACATTCCTTCCCGAGTACAGTCAGTCCCCACACTCCGTCCCGAGTACAGTCAGTCCCCACACTCCGTCCCGACTACAGTCAGTCCGCACACTCCGTCCCATGTACAGTCAGTGCCCACACTCCTTCCCGAGTACAGTCAGTCCCCACACTCCGTCCCATGTACAGTCAGTCCCCACACTCCTTCAAGAGTACAGTCAGTCCCCACACTCCTTCCCGAGTACAGTCAGTCCCCACACTCCGTCCCGACTGCAGTCAGTCCCCACACTCCGTCCCGGGTACTGTCAGTCCCCACACTCCTTCCCGAGTACAGTCAGTCCCCACACTCCGTCCCGAGTACAGTCAGACCCCACACTCCGTCCCGATTACAGTCAGTCCCCACACTCCGTCCCGAGTACAGTCAGACCCCACACTCCGTCCCGACTCCAGTCAGTCCCCACACTCCTTCCCGAGTACACTCCGTCCCCACACTCTATCCCGGGTACAGTTCGTCCCCACACTCCATCCTGAGAATAGTTAGTCCCCACAGAACGTCCCGAGTACAGTCAGTCCCCACACTCTGTCCCGAGTACAGTCAGTCCCCACACTCCATCCCAACTACAGTCAGTCCGCACACTCTGTCCCGACTACAGTCAGTCCGCACACTCTGTCCCGACTACAGTCAGTCCCCACACTCTGTCCCGAGTACAGTCAGTCCCCACACTCTGTCCCGAGTACAGTCAGTCCCCACACTCCGTCCCATGTACAGTCAGTCCCCACACTCCGTCCCGATTACAGTCAGTCCGCACACTCCGTCCCGAGTCCAGTCAGTCCCCACACTCCGTCCTGACTACAGTCAGTCCGCACACTCCTTCCCGGGTACTGTCAGTCCCCACACTCCTTCCCGAGTACAGACCGTCCCCACACTCCATCCCGACTACAGTCAGTCCCCACACTCCGTCCCGACTACAGTCAGTCCGCACACTCCGTCCCATGTACAGTCAGTCCCCACACTCCTTCACGAGTACAGTCAGTCCCCATACTACTTCCCGAGTACAGTCAGTCCCCACACTCCGTCCCGACTACAGTCAGTCCGCACATTCCTTCCCGGGTCCAGTCACTCCCCACACTCCGTCCCGGGTACTGTCAGTCCCCACACCCCTTCCCGAGTACAGTCAGTCCCCACACTCCGTCCCGACTACAGTCAGTACCCACACTCCGTCCCGAGTACAGTCTGACCCCACACTCCGTCCCGACTACAGTCAGTCCCCACACTCCTTCCCGAGTACACTCCGTCCCCACACTCCATCCTTAGAATAGTTAGTCCCCACAGAACGTCCCGAGTACAGTCAGTCCCCACACTCTGTCCCGAGTACAGTCAGTCCCCACACTCCGTCCAGACTACAGTCAGTCCGCACACTCTGTCCCGACTACAGTCAGTCCCCACACCCTGTCCCGAGTACAGTCAGTCCCCACACTCCGTCCCGATTACAGTCAGTACCCACACCCTGTCCCGAGTACAGTCAGTCCCCACACCCTGTCCCGAGTACAGTCAGTCCCCACACTCCTTCCCGAGTACACTCCGTCCCCACACTCCATCCTTAGAATAGTTAGTCCCCACAGAACGTCCCGAGTACAGTCAGTCCCCACACTCTGTCCCGAGTACAGTCAGTCCCCACACTCCGTCCAGACTACAGTCAGTCCGCACACTCTGTCCCGAGTACAGTCAGTCCCCACACTCCGTCCCGACTACAGTCAGTCCCCACACTCCGTCCCGAGTACAGTCTGACCCCACACTCCGTCCCGACTACAGTCAGTCCCCACACTCCTTCCCGAGTACACTCCGTCCCCACACTCCATCCTTAGAATAGTTAGTCCCCACAGAACGTCCCGAGTACAGTCAGTCCCCACACTCTGTCCCGAGTACAGTCAGTCCCCACACTCCGTCCAGACTACAGTCAGTCCGCACACTCTGTCCCGACTACAGTCAGTCCCCACACCCTGTCCCGAGTACAGTCAGTCCCCACACTCCGTCCCGATTACAGTCAGTCCCCACACCCTGTCCCGAGTACAGTCAGTCCCCACACCCTGTCCCGAGTACAGTCAGTCCCCACACTCCGTCCCGATTACAGTCAGTCCCCACACCCTGTCCCGAGTACAGTCAGTCCCCACACCCTGTCCCGACTACAGTCAGTCCCCACACCCTGTCCCGAGTACAGTCAGTCCCCACACTCCTTCCCGGGTACAGTCAGTCCCCACACTCCGTCCCGAGTCCAGTCAGTCCCCACACTCCGTCCCGATTACAGTCAGTCCCCACACTCCGTCCCGGGACCAGTCAGTCCCCACACTCCGTCCCGATTACAGTTAGTCCACACACTCCTTACCGGGTACAGTCATTCCCCACACTCCGTCCCGAGTACAGTCAGTCCCCACACTCCGTCCCGAGTACAGTCAGTCCCCACACTCCTTCCCGAGTCCAGTCAGTCCCCACACTCCGTCCCGAGTCCAGTCAGTCCCCACACTCCGTCCCGAGTACAGTCAGTCCCCACACTCCTTCCCGAGTACAGTTAGTCCCCACACTCCTTCCCGAGTCCAGTCAGTCCCCACACTCCGTCCCGAGTCCAGTCAGTCCCCACACTCCGTCCCGAGTACAGTCAGTCCCCACACTCCTTCCCGAGTACAGTCAGTCCCCACACTCCTTCCCGGGTACAGTCAGTCGCCACACTCCGTCCCGAGCACTGTCAGTCCCCACACTCCGTCCCGACTACAGTCCAACCCCACACTCCGTCCTGATTACAGTTCGTTCCCACACTCGACCCTGAGAATAGTTAGTCCCCACAGAACGTCCCGACTACAGTCAGTCCCCACACTCTGTCCCGGGTACAGTCAGTCCCCACACTCCGTCCCGACTAGTCAGTCCCCATAATCCGTCCCGGGCACAGTCAGTCCCCACACTCCGTCCCGGGTACAGTCAGTCCCCACACTCCTTCCCAAGTACAGTCAGTCCCCACACTCCGTCCCGAGTACAGTCAGTCCCCACACTCCGTCCCGGGCACAGTCAGTCCCCACACTCCTTCCCAAGTACAGTCAGTCCCCACACTCCGTCCCGAGTACAGTCAGTCCCCACACTCCGTCCCGAGAACAGTCAGTCTCCACACTCCGTCCCGACTACAGTCAGTCCACACACACGTTCCCGAGTACAGTCAGTCCCCACACTCCGTCCCGACTACAGTCAGTCTCCACACTCCTTCCCGAGTACAGTCAGTCCCCTCACTCCGTCCCGACTACAGTCAGTCCCCACACTCCGTCCCGACTCCAGTCAGTCCGCACACTCCGTCCCGAGTACAGTCAGTCCCCACACTCCTTCCCGAGTACAGTCAGTCCCGACACTCTGTCCCGACTACAGTCAGTCCCCACACTCCGTCCCGACTACAGTCAGTCCCCACACTCCGTCCCGAGTCCAGTCAATCCCCACACTCGGTCCCGAGTACAGTCAGTCCCCACACTCCATCCCAACTACAGTCAGTCCGCACACTCTGTCCCGACTACAGTCAGTCCGCACACTCCGTCCCGACTACAGTCAGTCCCCACACTCCGTCCCGACTACAGTCAGTCCCCAAACTCCGTCCCATGTACAGTCAGTCCCCACACTCCGTCCCGATTACAGTCAGTCCGCACACTCCTTCCCGGGTACAGTCAGTCCCCACAATCCGTCCCGAGTCCAGTCAGTCCCCACACTCCGTCCTGACTACAGTCAGTCCGCACACTCCTTCCCGGGTACTGTCAGTCCCCACATTCCTTCCCGAGTACAGTCAGTCCCCACACTCCTTCCCGAGTACAGTCAGTCCCCACACTCCATCCCGACTACAGTCAGTCCCCACACTCCGTCCCAACTACAGTCAGTCCGCACACTCCGTCCCATGTACAGTCAGTCCCCACACTCCTTCACGAGTACAGTCAGTCCCCACACTCCTTCCCGAGTACAGTCAGTCCCCACACTCCGTCCCGACTACAGTCAGTCCGCACATTCCTTCCCGGGTACAGTCAGTCCCCACACTCCTTCCCGAGTCCAGTCAGTCCCCACACTCCGTCCCGGGTACTGTCAGTCCCCACACCCCTTCCCGAGTACAGTCAGTCCCCACACTCCGTCCCGACTACAGTCAGTCCCCACACTCCGTCCCGAGTACAGTCTGACCCCACACTCCGTCCCGACTACAGTCAGTCCCCACACTCCTTCCCGAGTACACTCCGTCCCCACACTCTATCCCGGGTACAGTTCGTCCCCACACTCCATCCTGAGAATAGTTAGTCCCCACAGAACGTCCCGAGTACAGTCAGTCCCCACACTCTGTCCCGAGTACAGTCAGTCCCCACACTCCGTCCAGACTACAGTCAGTCCGCACACTCTGTCCCGACTACAGTCAGTCCCCACACTCTGTCACGAGTACAGTCAGTCCCCACACTCTGTCCCGAGTACAGTCAGTCCCCACACTCCGTCCCATGTACAGTCAGTCCCCACACTCCGTCCCGATTACAGTCAGTCCGCACACTCCTTCCCGGGTACAGTCATTCCCCACACTCAGTCGCGAGTACAGTCAGTCCCCACACTCCTTCCCGAGTCCAGTCAGTACCCACACTCCGTCCCGAGTACAGTCAGTTCCCACACTCCTTCCCGAGTACAGTCAGTCCCCACACTCCTTCCCGAGTACAGTCAGTCCCGACACTCTGTCCCGAGTCCAGTCAGTCCCCACACACCGTCCTGAGTACACTCCGTCCCCACACTCCGTCCCGAGTACAGTCAGTCCCCACACTCCGTCCCATGAACAGTCAGTCCCCACACTCCTTCCCGGGTACAGTCAGTCGCCACACTCCGTCCCGAGCACTGTCAGTCCCCACACTCCGTCCCGACTACAGTCCAACCCCACACTCCGTCCTGATTACAGTTCGTTCCCACACTCGACCCGAGTACAGTCAGTCCCCACACTCCGTCCCATGTACAGTCAGTCCCCACACTCCGTCCAGAGTACAGTCAGTCCCCACACTCCTTCCCGATTACAGTCAGTCCCCACACTCCTTCCCGAGTACAGTCAGTCCCCACACTCCTTCCCGAGTACACTCCGTCCCCACACTCTATCCCGGGTACAGTTCGTCCACACACTCCATCCTGAGAATAGTTAGTCCCCACAGAACGTCCCGAGTACAGTCAGTCCCCACACTCTTTCCCGAGTACAGTCAGTCCCCACACTCCGTCCCAAGTACAGTCAGTCCGCACACTCTGTCCCGACTACAGTCAGTCCCCACACTCCGTCCCGAGTACAGTCAGTCCCCACACTCCGTCCCGAGTCCATTCAAACCCAACACTCCGTCCCGATTACAGTCAGTCCCCACACTCCTTCCCGACTCCATTAAATCCCACACTCCGTCCCGAGTACAGTAAGTCCCCACACTCCGTCCCGACTACAGTCAGTCCGCAAACTCCGTCCCGAGTACAGTCAGTCCCCACACTCCTTCCCAAGTACAGTCAGTCCCCACACTCCGTCCTGAGTACAGTCAGTCCCCACACTCCTTCCCGAGTACAGTCAGTCCCCACACTCCGTCCCGAGTACAGTCAGTCCCCACACTCCGTCCCGAGTACTGTCAGTCCCCACACTCCTTCCCGAGTCCATTCAATCCCCACACTCCGTCCCGGGTACAGTCATTCCCCACACTCCTTCCCGATTACAGTCAGTCCGCACACTCCTTCCCGAGTCCAGTCAATCCCCACACTCCGTCCCGAGTACAGTAAGTCCCCACACTCCGTCCCGACTCCAGTCAGTCCCCACACTCTGTCCCGGTTACAGTCAGTCCCCACACTCCGTCCCGGGTACAGTCAGTCCCCACACTCCTTCCCGAGTACAGTCAGTCCCGACACTCTGTCCCGAGTCCAGTCAGTCCCCACACTCCGTCCCATGTACAGTCAGTTCCCACATTACTTCCCGGGTACAGTCAGTCCCCACACTCCGTTCCATGTACAGTCAGTTCCCACATTACTTCCCGGGTACAGTCAGTCCCCACACTCTGTCCCGAGTACAGTCAGTCCCCACACTCCGTCCCGAGTACAGTCAGTCCCCACACTCCGTCCTGACTACAGACCAACCCCACACTCCGTCCTGATTACAGTTCGTTCCCACACTCGATCCTGAGAATAGTTTGTCCCCACAGAACGTCCCGACTACAGTCAGTCCCCACACTCTGTCCCGAGTCCAGTCAGTCCCCACACTCCTTTTCCGAGTCCAGTCAGACCCCACACTCCGTCCCGATTACAGTCAGTCCCCACACTCCGTCCCGACTACAGTCAGTCCCCACACTCCGTCCCGACAACAGTCAGTGCCCACACTCCTTCCCGAGTACAGTCAGTCCCCACACTCCGTCCCATGTACAGTCAGTCCCCACACTCCTTCCCGAGTACAGTCAGTCCGCACACTCCGTCCCATGTACAGTCAGTGCCCACACTCCTTCCCGAGTACAGTCAGTCCCCACACTCCGTCCCATGTACAGTCAGTCCCCACACTCCGTCCCGACTACAGTCAGTCTGCACACTCCGTCCCATGTACAGTCAGTGCCCACACTCCTTCCCGAGTACAGTCAGTCCCCACACTCCTTCACGAGTACAGTCAGTCCCCACACTCCTTCCCGAGTACAGTCAGTCCCCACACTCTTTCCCGAGTACAGTCAGTCCCCACACTCCGTCCCAAGTACAGTCAGTCCGCACACTCTGTCCCGACTACAGTCAGTCCCCACACTCCGTCCCGAGGACAGTCAGTCCCCACACTCCGTCCCGAGTACTGTCAGTCCCCACACTCCTTCCCGAGTCCATTCAATCCCCACACTCCGTCCCGGGTACAGTCATTCCCCACACTCCGTCCCGATTACAGTCAGTCCGCACACTCCTTCCCGACTCCATTAAATCCCACACTCCGTCCCGACTACAGTCAGTCCCCACACTCCTTCCCAAGTACAGTCAGTCCCCACACTCCGTCCCGAGTACAGTCAGTCCCCACACTCCTTCCCAAGTACAGTCAGTCCCCACACTCCGTCCTGAGTACAGTCAGTCCCCACACTCCTTCCCGAGTACAGTCAGTCCCCACACTCCGTCCCGGGTACAGTCAGTCCGCACACTCCGTCCCGAGTCCAGTCAGTCCCCACACTCCGTCCCGAGTACAGTCAGTCCCCACACTCCTTCCCGAGTACAGTCAGTCCCCACACTCCTTCCCGAGTACAGTCAGTCCCGACACTCTGTCCCGAGTCCAGTCAGTCCCCACACACCGTCCTGAGTACAGTCAGTCCGCACACTCCTTCCCGACTCCATTAAATCCCACACTCCGTCCCGACTACAGTCAGTCCCCACACTCCTTCCCAAGTACAGTCAGTCCCCACACTCCTTCCCAAGTACAGTCAGTCCCCACACTCCGTCCTGAGTACAGTCAGTCCCCACACTCCTTCCCGAGTACTGTCAGTCCCCACACTCCTTCCCGAGTCCATTCAATCCCCACACTCCGTCCCGGGTACAGTCATTCCCCACACTCCTTCCCG
Source organism: Chiloscyllium plagiosum (assembly GCF_037043375.1). Lineage (NCBI taxonomy): Eukaryota > Metazoa > Chordata > Chondrichthyes > Orectolobiformes > Hemiscylliidae > Chiloscyllium > Chiloscyllium plagiosum. The sequence continues at coordinate 64,727,192 of NW_028270153.1, forward strand.
ATTACAGTCAGTCCGCACACTCCTTCCCGAGTCCAGTCAATCCCCACACTCCTTCCCGAGTACAGTAAGTCCCCACACTCCGTCCCGACTCCAGTCAGTCCCCACACTCTGTCCCGGTTACAGTCAGTCCCCACACTCCGTCCCGGGTACAGTCAGTCCCCACACTCCTTCCCAAGTACAGTCAGTCCCGACACTCTGTCCCGAGTCCAGTCAGTCCCCACACTCCGTCCCATGTACAGTCAGTTCCCACATTACTTCCCGGGTACAGTCAGTCCCCACACTCCGTTCCATGTACAGTCAGTTCCCACATTACTTCCCGGGTACAGTCAGTCCCCACACTCTGTCCCGAGTACAGTCAGTCCCCACACTCCGTCCCGAGTACAGTCAGTCCCCACACTCCGTCCCGACTACAGACCAACCCCACACTCCGTCCTGATTACAGTTCGTTCCCACACTCGATCCTGAGAATAGTTTGTCCCCACAGAACGTCCCGACTACAGTCAGTCCCCACACTCTGTCCCGAGTCCAGTCAGTCCCCACACTCCTTTTCCGAGTCCAGTCAGACCCCACACTCCGTCCCGATTACAGTCAGTCCCCACACTCCGTCCCGACTACAGTCAGTCCCCACACTCCGTCCCGACAACAGTCAGTGCCCACACTCCTTCCCGAGTACAGTCAGTCCCCACACTCCGTCCCATGTACAGTCAGTCCCCACACTCCTTCCCGAGTACAGTCAGTCCGCACACTCCGTCCCATGTACAGTCAGTGCCCACACTCCTTCCCGAGTACAGTCAGTCCCCACACTCCGTCCCATGTACAGTCAGTCCCCACACTCCGTCCCGACTACAGTCAGTCTGCACACTCCGTCCCATGTACAGTCAGTGCCCACACTCCTTCCCGAGTACAGTCAGTCCCCACACTCCTTCACGAGTACAGTCAGTCCCCACACTCTTTCCCGAGTACAGTCAGTCCCCACACTCCGTCCCAAGTACAGTCAGTCCGCACACTCTGTCCCGACTACAGTCAGTCCCCACACTCCGTCCCGAGTACAGTCAGTCCCCACACTCCGTCCCGAGTACTGTCAGTCCCCACACTCCTTCCCGAGTCCATTCAATCCCCACACTCCGTCCCGGGTACAGTCATTCCCCACACTCCGTCCCGATTACAGTCAGTCCGCACACTCCTTCCCGACTCCATTAAATCCCACACTCCGTCCCGACTACAGTCAGTCCCCACACTCCTTCCCAAGTACAGTCAGTCCCCACACTCCGTCCCGAGTACAGTCAGTCCCCACACTCCTTCCCAAGTACAGTCAGTCCCCACACTCCGTCCTGAGTACAGTCAGTCCCCACACTCCTTCCCAAGTACAGTCAGTCCCCACACTCCGTCCCGACTACAGTCAGTCCGCACACTCCGTCCCGAGTCCAGTCAGTCCCCACACTCCGTCCCGAGTACAGTCAGTCCCCACACTCCTTCCCGAGTACAGTCAGTCCCCACACTCCTTCCCGAGTACAGTCAGTCCCGACACTCTGTCCCGAGTCCAGTCAGTCCCCACACACCGTCCTGAGTACAGTCAGTCCGCACACTCCTTCCCGACTCCATTAAATCCCACACTCCGTCCCGACTACAGTCAGTCCCCACACTCCTTCCCAAGTACAGTCAGTCCCCACACTACGTCCCGAGTACAGTCAGTCCCCACACTCCTTCCCAAGTACAGTCAGTCCCCACACTCCGTCCTGAGTACAGTCAGTCCCCACACTCCTTCCCGAGTACAGTCAGTCCCCACACTCCGTCCCGAGTACAGTCAGTCCGCACACTCCGTCCCGAGTCCAGTCAGTCCCCACACTCCGTCCCGAGTACAGTCAGTCTCCACACTCCTTCCCGAGTACAGTCAGTCCCCACACTCCTTCCCGAGTACAGTCAGTCCCGACACTCTGTCCCGAGTCCAGTCAGTCCCCACACACCGTCCTGAGTACACTCCGTCCCCACACTCCGTCCCGAGTACAGTCAGTCCCCACACTCCGTCCCGACTACAGTCAGTCCCCACACTCCTTCCCAAGTACAGTCAGTCCCCACACTCCGTCCCGAGTACAGTCAGTCCCCACACTCCTTCCCAAGTACAGTCAGTCCCCACACTCCGTCCTGAGTACAGTCAGTCCCCACACTCCTTCCCGAGTACAGTCAGTCCCCACACTCCGTCCCGAGTACAGTCAGTCCGCACACTCCGTCCCGAGTCCAGTCAGTCCCCACACTCCTTCCCGAGTACAGTCAGTCCCCACACTCCTTCCCGAGTACAGTCAGTCCCCACACTCCTTCCCGAGTACAGTCAGTCCCGACACTCTGTCCCGAGTCCAGTCAGTCCCCACACACCGTCCTGAGTACACTCCGTCCCCACACTCCGTCCCGAGTACAGTCAGTCCCCACACTCCGTCCCGAGTACAGTCAGTCCCCACACTCCTTCCCGGGTACAGTCAGTCGCCACACTCCGTCCCGAGCACTGTCAGTCCCCACACTCCGTCCCGACTACAGTCCGACCCCACACTCCGTCCTGATTACAGTTCGTTCCCACACTCGACCCTGAGAATAGTTAGTCCCCACAGAACGTCCCGACTACAGTCAGTCCCCACACTCTGTCCCGGGTACAGTCAGACCGCACACTCTGTCCCGACTACAGTCATTCCCCACACTCCTTCCCGATTACAGTCAGTCCGCACACTCCTTCCCGAGTCCAGTCAGTCCCCACACTCCGTCCCGAGTACAGTAAGTCCCCACACTCCGTCCCGACTCCAGTCAGTCCGCACACTCCGTGCCGAGTACAGTCAGTCCCCACACTCCTTCCCGAGTACAGTCAGTCCCGACACTCTGTCCCGATTCCAGTCAGTCCCCACACTCCGTCCCGAGTACAGTCAGTCCCCACACTCCGTCCCGACTACAGTCCAACCCCACACTCCGTCCTGATTACAGTTCGTTCCCACACTCGACCCTGAGAATAGTTAGTCCCCACAGAACGTCCCGACTACAGTCAGTCCCCACACTCTGTCCCGGGTACAGTCAGTCCCCACACTCCGTCCCGACTAGTCAGTCCCCATAATCCGTCCCGGGCACAGTCAGTCCCCACACTCCTTCCCAAGTACAGTCAGTCCCCACACTCCGTCCCGAGTACAGTCAGTCCCCACACTCCGTCCCGAGTACAGTCAGTCTCCACACTCCGTCCCGACTACAGTCAGTCCACACACTCCTTCCCGAGTACAGTCAGTCCCCACACTCCGTCCCGACTACAGTCAGTCTCCACACTCCTTCCCGAGTACAGTCAGTCCCCTCACTCCGTCCCGACTACAGTCAGTCCCCACACTCCACCCCGAGTCCAGTCAATCCCCACACTCTGTCCTGGGTACAGTCAGTCCCCACACTCCGTCCCGACTACAGTCAGTCTCCACACTCCGTCCCGACTACAGTCAGTCCCCTCACTCCTTCCCGGGTACAGTCAGTCCCCTCGCTCCGTCCCGAGTACAGTCAGTCCCCACACTCCTTCCCAAGTACAGTCAGTCCCCACACTCCGTCCTGAGTACAGTCAGTCCCCACACTCCTTCCCGAGTACAGTCAGTCCCCACACTCCGTCCCGAGTACAGTCAGTCCCCACACTCCGTCCCGACTACAGTCAGTCCCCACACTCCTTCCCAAGTACAGTCAGTCCCCACACTCCGTCCCGAGTACAGTCAGTCCCCACACTCCTTCCCAAGTACAGTCAGTCCCCACACTCCGTCCTGAGTACAGTCAGTCCCCACACTCCTTCCCGAGTACAGTCAGTCCCCACACTCCGTCCCGAGTACAGTCAGTCCCCACACTCCGTCCCGTGTACAGTCAGTCCGCACACTCCTTCCCGAGTACAGTCAGTCCCCACACTCCGTCCCGAGTACTGTCAGTCCCCACACTCCTTCCCGAGTCCATTCAATCCCCACACTCCGGCCGGGTACAGTCATTCCCCACACTCCTTCCCGATTACAGTCAGTCCGCACACTCCTTCCCGAGTCCAGTCAGTGCCCACACTCCGTCCCGAGTACAGTAAGTCCCCACACTCCGTCCCGACTCCAGTCAGTCCGCACACTCCGTCCCGAGTACAGTCAGTCCCCACACTCCTTACCGAGTACAGTCAGTCCGCACACTCCGTCCCGAGTACAGTCAGTCCCCACACTCCGTCCCGAGTACAGTAAGTCCCCACACTCCGTCCCGACTCCAGTCAGTCCGCACACTCCGTCCCGACTACAGTCAGTCCCCACACTCCGTCCCGAGTACAGTCAGTCCTCACACTCCGTCCCATGTACAGTCAGTTCCCACATTACTTCCCGGGTACAGTCAGTCCCCACACTCTGTCCCGAGTACAGTCAGTCCCCACACTCCGTCCCGAGCACTGTCAGTCCCCACACTCCGTCCCGAGCACTGTCAGTCCCCACACTCCGTCCCGACTACAGTCCAACCCCACACTCCGTCCTGATTACAGTTCGTTCCCACACTCGATCCTGAGAATAGTTTGTCCCCACAGAACGTCCCGACTACAGTCAGTCCCCACACTCCTTTTCCGAGTCCAGTCAGTCCCCACACTCCGTCCCGAGTCCAGTCAGTCCCCACACTCCGTCCCGAGTCCAGTGAGTCCCCACACTCTGTCCCGAGTCCAGTCAGTCCCCACACTCCTTTTCCGAGTCCAGTCAGTCCCCACACTCCGTCCCGACTACAGTCAGTCCCCACACTCCGTCCCGAGTACAGTCTGACCCCACACTCCGTCCCGACTACAGTCAGTCCCCACACTCCTTCCCGAGTACACTCCGTCCCCACACTCTATCCCGGGTACAGTTCGTCCCCACACTCCATCCTGAGAATAGTTAGTCCCCACAGAACGTCCCGAGTACAGTCAGTCCCCACACTCTGTCCCGAGTACAGTCAGTCCCCACACTCCGTCCAGACTACAGTCAGTCCGCACACTCTGTCCCGGCTACAGTCAGTCCCCACACTCTGTCCCGAGTACAGTCAGTCCCCACACTCTGTCCCGAGTACAGTCAGTCCCCACACTCCGTCCCATGTACAGTCAGTCCCCACACTCCGTCCCGATTACAGTCAGTCCCCACACTCCTTCCCGGGTACACTCCGTCCCCACACTCTGTCCCGAGTCCAGTCAGTCCCCACACTCCTTTTCCGAGTCCAGTCAGACCCCACACTCCGTCCCGATTACAGTCAGTCCCCACACTCCGTCCCAACTACAGTCAGTCCCCACACTCCGTCCCGACTACAGTCCAACCCCACACTCCGTCCTGATTACAGTTCGTTCCCACACTCGACCCTGAGAATAGTTAGTCCCCACAGAACGTCCCGACTACAGTCAGTCCCCACACTCTGTCCCGGGTACAGTCAGTCCCCACACTCCGTCCCGACTAGTCAGTCCCCATAATCCGTCCCGGGCACAGTCAGTCCCCACACTCCGTCCCGAGTACAGTCAGTCCCCACACTCCTTCCCAAGTACAGTCAGTCCCCACACTCTGTCCCGAGTCCAGTCAGTCCCCACACTCCGTCCCGAGTACAGTAAGTCCCCACACTCCGTCCCGACTCCAGTCAGTCCGCACACTCCGTCCCGGGTACAGTCAGTCCCCACACTCCTTCCCGAGTACAGTCAGTCCCCACACTCTGTCCCGAGTACAGTCAGTCCCCACACTCCGTCCCGACTACAGTCCAACCCCACACTCCGTCCTGATTACAGTTCGTTCCCACACTCGATCCTGAGAATAGTTTGTCCCCACAGAACGTCCCGACTACAGTCAGTCCCCACACTCCTTTTCCGAGTCCAGTCAGTCCCCACACTCCGTCCCGAGTCCAGTCAGTCCCCACACTCTGTCCCGAGTCCAGTCAGTCCCCACACTCTGTCCCGAGTCCAGTCAGTCCCCACACTCCGTCCCGGGTACTGTCAGTCCCCACACTCCTTCCCGAGTACAGTCAGTCCCCACACTCCGTCCCGACTACAGTCAGTCGCCACACTCCGTCCCGAGTACAGTCTGACCCCACACTCCATCCCGACTACAGTCAGTCCCCACACTCCTTCCCGAGTACACTCCGTCCCCACACTCTGTCCCGAGTCCAGTCAGTCCCCACACTCCTTCCCGAGTACACTCCATCCCCACACTCTATCCCGGGTACAGTTCGTCCCCACACTCCATCCTGAGAATAGTTAGTCCCCACAGAACGTCCCGAGTACAGTCAGTCCCCACACTCTGTCCCGAGTACAGTCAGTCCCCACACTCCGTCCAGACTACAGTCAGTCCGCACACTCTGTCCCGGCTACAGTCAGTCCGCACACTCTGTCCCGAGTACAGTCAGTCCCCACACTCTGTCCCGAGTACAGTCAGTCCCCACACTCCGTCCCGATTACAGTCAGTCCGCACACTCCTTCCCGGGTACAGTCAGTCCCCACACTCCGTCCGATTACAGTCAGTCCGCACACTCCTTCCCGGGTACAGTCAGTCTCCACACTCCGTCCCGAGTCCAGTCAGTCTCCACACTCCTTCCCTGGTACAGTCATTCCCCACACTCCGTCCCGAGTACAGTCAGTCCCCACACTCTGTCCCGAGTCCAGTCAGTCCCCACACTCCGTCCCGAGTACAGTAAGTCCCCACACTCCTTCCCGAGTACAGTCAGTCCCGACACTCTGTCCCGAGTCCAGTCAGTCCCCACACTCCGTCCCATGTACAGTCAGTCCCCACACTCCTTCCCATGTACAGTCAGTCCCCACACTCCTTCCCGGGTACAGTCAGTCGCCACACTCCGTCCCGAGCACTGTCAGTCCCCACACTCCGTCCCGACTACAGTCCAACCCCACACTCCGTCCCGATTACAGTTCGTTCCCACACTCGACCCTGAGAATAGTTAGTCCCCACAGAACGTCCCGACTACAGTCAGTCCCCACACTCTGTCCCGGATACAGTCAGTCCCCACACTCCGTCCCGAGTCCAGTCAGTCTCCACACTCCGTCCCGAGTCCAGTCAGTCCCCACACTCCGTCCCTACTACAGTTAGTCCACACACTCCTTCCCGGGTACAGTCATTCCCCACACTCCGTCCCGAGTACAGTCAGTCCCCACACTCCGTCCCGAGTCCAGTCAGTCCCCACACTCCGTCCCGAGTACAGTCAGTCCGCACACTCCGTCCCGAGTCCAGTCAGTCCCCACACTCCGTCCCGAGTACAGTCAGTCCCCACACTCCTTCCCGAGTACAGTCAGTCCCGACACTCTGTCCCGAGTCCAGTCAGTCCCCACACACCGTCCTGAGTACACTCCGTCCCCACACTCCGTCCCGAGTACAGTCAGTCCCCACACTCCGTCCCATGTACAGTCAGTCCCCACACTCCTTCCCGGGTACAGTCAGTCGTCACACTCCGTCCCGAGCACTGTCAGTCCCCACACTCCGTCCCGACTACAGTCCAACCCCACACTCCGTCCTGATTACAGTTCGTTCCCACACTCGACCCTGAGAATAGTTAGTCCCCACAGAACGTCCCGACTACAGTCAGTCCCCACACTCTGTCCCGGGTACAGTCAGTCCCCACACTCCGTCCCGACTAGTCAGTCCCGATAATCCGTCCCGGGCACAGTCAGTCCCCACACTCCGTCCCGAGTACAGTCAGTCCCCACACTCCTTCCCAAGTAGTCAGTCCCCACACTCTGTCCCGAGTACAGTCAGTCCCGACACTCCGTCCCGAGTACAGTCAGTCTCCACACTCCGTCCCGACTACAGTCAGTCCACACACTCCTTCCCGAGTACAGTCAGTCCCCACACTCCGTCCCGACTACAGTCAGTCTCCACACTCCTTCCCGAGTACAGTCAGTCCCCTCACTCCGTCCCGACTACAGTCAGTCCCCACACTCCGTCCCGAGTACAGTCAGTCTCCACACTCCTTCCCGAGTACAGTCAGTCCCCTCACTCCGTCCCGACTACAGTCAGTCCCCACACTCTGTCCCGGTTACAGTCAGTCCCCACACTCCGTCCCGGGTACAGTCAGTCCCCACACTCCTTCCCAAGTACAGTCAGTCCCGACACTCTGTCCCGAGTCCAGTCAGTCCCCACACTCCGTCCCATGTACAGTCAGTTCCCACATTACTTCCCGGGTACAGTCAGTCCCCACACTCCGTTCCATGTACAGTCAGTTCCCACATTACTTCCCGGGTACAGTCAGTCCCCACACTCTGTCCCGAGTACAGTCAGTCCCCACACTCCGTCCCGAGTACAGTCAGTCCCCACACTCCGTCCTGAGTACAGTCAGTCCCCACACTCCGTCCCGACTACAGACCAACCCCACACTCCGTCCTGATTACAGTTCGTTCCCACACTCGATCCTGAGAATAGTTTGTCCCCACAGAACGTCCCGACTACAGTCAGTCCCCACACTCTGTCCCGAGTCCAGTCAGTCCCCACACTCCTTTTCCGAGTCCAGTCAGACCCCACACTCCGTCCCGATTACAGTCAGTCCCCACACTCCGTCCCGACTACAGTCAGTCCCCACACTCCGTCCCGACAACAGTCAGTGCCCACACTCCTTCCCGAGTACAGTCAGTCCCCACACTCCGTCCCATGTACAGTCAGTCCCCACACTCCTTCCCGAGTACAGTCAGTCTGCACACTCCGTCCCATGTACAGTCAGTGCCCACACTCCTTCCCGAGTACAGTCAGTCCCCACACTCCGTCCCATGTACAGTCAGTCCCCACACTCCGTCCCGACTACAGTCAGTCTGCACACTCCGTCCCATGTACAGTCAGTGCCCACACTCCTTCCCGAGTACAGTCAGTCCCCACACTCCTTCACGAGTACAGTCAGTCCCCACACTCCTTCACGAGTACAGTCAGTCCCCACACTCTTTCCCGAGTACAGTCAGTCCCCACACTCCGTCCCAAGTACAGTCAGTCCGCACACTCTGTCCCGACTACAGTCAGTCCCCACACTCCGTCCCGAGTACAGTCAGTCCCCACACTCCGTCCCGAGTACTGTCAGTCCCCACACTCCTTCCCGAGTCCATTCAATCCCCACACTCCGTCCCGGGTACAGTCATTCCCCACACTCCGTCCCGATTACAGTCAGTCCGCACACTCCTTCCCGACTCCATTAAATCCCACACTCCGTCCCGACTACAGTCAGTCCCCACACTCCTTCCCAAGTACAGTCAGTCCCCACACTCCGTCCCGAGTACAGTCAGTCCCCACACTCCTTCCCAAGTACAGTCAGTCCCCACACTCCGTCCTGAGTACAGTCAGTCCCCACACTCCTTCCCAAGTACAGTCAGTCCCCACACTCCGTCCCGACTACAGTCAGTCCGCACACTCCGTCCCGAGTCCAGTCAGTCCCCACACTCCGTCCCGAGTACAGTCAGTCCCCACACTCCTTCCCGAGTACAGTCAGTCCCCACACTCCTTCCCGAGTACAGTCAGTCCCGACACTCTGTCCCGAGTCCAGTCAGTCCCCACACACCGTCCTGAGTACAGTCAGTCCGCACACTCCTTCCCGACTCCATTAAATCCCACACTCCGTTCCGACTACAGTCAGTCCCCACACTCCTTCCCAAGTACAGTCAGTCCCCACACTCCGTCCCGAGTACAGTCAGTCCCCACACTCCTTCCCAAGTACAGTCAGTCTCCACACTCCGTCCTGAGTACAGTCAGTCCCCACACTCCTTCCCGAGTACAGTCAGTCCCCACACTCCGTCCCGAGTACAGTCAGTCCGCACACTCCGTCCCGAGTCCAGTCAGTCCCCACACTCCGTCCCGAGTACAGTCAGTCTCCACACTCCTTCCCGAGTACAGTCAGTCCCCACACTCCTTCCCGAGTACAGTCAGTCCCGACACTCTGTCCCGAGTCCAGTCAGTCCCCACACACCGTCCTGAGTACACTCCGTCCCCACACTCCGTCCCGAGTACAGTCAGTCCCCACACTCCGTCCCGACTACAGTCAGTCCCCACACTCCTTCCCAAGTACAGTCAGTCCCCACACTCCGTCCCGAGTACAGTCAGTCCCCACACTCCTTCCCAAGTACAGTCAGTCCCCACACTCCGTCCTGAGTACAGTCAGTCCCCACACTCCTTCCCGAGTACAGTCAGTCCCCACACTCCGTCCCGAGTACAGTCAGTCCGCACACTCCGTCCCGAGTACAGTCAGTCCCCACACTCCTTCCCGAGTACAGTCAGTCCCCACACTCCTTCCCGAGTACAGTCAGTCCCCACACTCCTTCCCGAGTACAGTCAGTCCCGACACTCTGTCCCGAGTCCAGTCAGTCCCCACACACCGTCCTGAGTACACTCCGTCCCCACACTCCGTCCTGAGTACAGTCAGTCCCCACACTCCGTCCCGAGTACAGTCAGTCCCCACACTCCTTCCCGGGTACAGTCAGTCGCCACACTCCGTCCCGAGCACTGTCAGTCCCCACACTCCGTCCCGACTACAGTCCGACCCCACACTCCGTCCTGATTACAGTTCGTTCCCACACTCGACCCTGAGAATAGTTAGTCCCCACAGAACGTCCCGACTACAGTCAGTCCCCACACTCTGTCCCGGGTACAGTCAGTCCGCACACTCTGTCCCGACTACAGTCATTCCCCACACTCCTTCCCGATTTCAGTCAGTCCGCACACTCCTTCCCGAGTCCAGTCAGTCCCCACACTCCGTCCCGAGTACAGTAAGTCCCCACACTCCGTCCCGACTCCAGTCAGTCCGCACACTCCGTGCCGAGTACAGTCAGTCCCCACACTCCTTCCCGAGTACAGTCAGTCCCGACACTCTGTCCCGATTCCAGTCAGTCCCCACACTCCGTCCCGAGTACAGTCAGTCCCCACACTCCGTCCCGACTACAGTCCAACCCCACACTCCGTCCTGATTACAGTTCGTTCCCACACTCGACCCTGAGAATAGTTAGTCCCCACAGAACGTCCCGACTACAGTCAGTCCCCACACTCTGTCCCGGGTACAGTCAGTCCCCACACTCCGTCCCGACTAGTCAGTCCCCATAATCCGTCCCGGGCACAGTCAGTCCCCACACTCCTTCCCAAGTACAGTCAGTCCCCACACTCCGTCCCGAGTACAGTCAGTCCCCACACTCCGTCCCGAGTACAGTCAGTCTCCACACTCCGTCCTGACTACAGTCAGTCCACACACTCCTTCCCGAGTACAGTCAGTCCCCACACTCCGTCCCGACTACAGTCAGTCTCCACACTCCTTCCCGAGTACAGTCAGTCCCCTCACTCCGTCCCGACTACAGTCAGTCCCCAGACTCCGTCCCGAGTACAGTCAGTCCCCACACTCTGTCCTGAGTACAGTCAGTCCCCACACTCCACCCCGAGTCCAGTCAATCCCCACACTCTGTCCTGGGTACAGTCAGTCCCCACACTCCGTCCCGACTACAGTCAGTCTCCACACTCCGTCCCGACTACAGTCAGTCCCCTCACTCCTTCCCGGGTACAGTCAGTCCCCTCGCTCCGTCCCGAGTACAGTCAGTCCCCACACTCCTTCCCAAGTACAGTCAGTCCCCACACTCCGTCCTGAGTACAGTCAGTCCCCACACTCCTTCCCGAGTACAGTCAGTCCCCACACTCCGTCCCGAGTACAGTCAGTCCCCACACTCCTTCCCAAGTACAGTCAGTCCCCACACTCCGTCCCGAGTACAGTCAGTCCCCACACTCCTTCCCAAGTACAGTCAGTCCCCACACTCCGTCCTGAGTACAGTCAGTCCCCACACTCCTTCCCGAGTACAGTCAGTCCCCACACTCCGTCCCGAGTACAGTCAGTCCCCACACTCCGTCCCGTGTACAGTCAGTCCGCACACTCCTTCCCGAGTACAGTCAGTCCCCACACTCCGTCCCGAGTACTGTCAGTCCCCACACTCCTTCCCGAGTCCATTCAATCCCCACACTCCGGCCGGGTACAGTCATTCCCCACACTCCTTCCCGATTACAGTCAGTCCGCACACTCCTTCCCGAGTCCAGTCAGTCCCCACACTCCGTCCCGAGTACAGTAAGTCCCCACACTCCGTCCCGACTCCAGTCAGTCCGCACACTCCGTCCCGAGTACAGTCAGTCCCCACACTCCTTCCCGAGTACAGTCAGTCCGCACACTCCGTCCCGAGTACAGTCAGTCCCCACACTCCGTCCCGAGTACAGTAAGTCCCCACACTCCGTCCCGACTCCAGTCAGTCCGCACACTCCGTCCCGAGTACAGTCAGTCCCCACACTCCGTCCCGAGTACAGTCAGTCCTCACACTCCGTCCCATGTACAGTCAGTTCCCACATTACTTCCCGGGTACAGTCAGTCCCCACACTCTGTCCCGAGTACAGTCAGTCCCCACACTCCGTCCCGAGCACTGTCAGTCCCCACACTCCGTCCCGACTACAGTCCAACCCCACACTCCGTCCTGATTACAGTTCGTTCCCACACTCGATCCTGAGAATAGTTTGTCCCCACAGAACGTCCCGACTACAGTCAGTCCCCACACTCCTTTTCCGAGTCCAGTCAGTCCCCACACTCCGTCCCGAGTCCAGTCAGTCCCCACACTCCGTCCCGAGTCCAGTGAGTCCCCACACTCTGTCCCGAGTCCAGTCAGTCCCCACACTCCTTTTCCGAGTCCAGTCAGTCCCCACACTCCGTCCCGACTACAGTCAGTCCCCACACTCCGTCCCGAGTACAGTCTGACCCCACACTCCGTCCCGACTACAGTCAGTCCCCACACTCCTTCCCGAGTACACTCCATCCCCACACTCTATCCCGGGTACAGTTCGTCCCCACACTCCATCCTGAGAATAGTTAGTCCCCACAGAACGTCCCGAGTACAGTCAGTCCCCACACTCTGTCCCGAGTACAGTCAGTCCCCACACTCCGTCCAGACTACAGTCAGTCCGCACACTCTGTCCCGGCTACAGTCAGTCCCCACACTCTGTCCCGAGTACAGTCAGTCCCCACACTCTGTCCCGAGTACAGTCAGTCCCCACACTCCGTCCCATGTACAGTCAGTCCCCACACTCCGTCCCGATTACAGTCAGTCCGCACACTCCTTCCCGGGTACAGTCAGTCCCCACACTCCGTCCCGAGTCCAGTCAGTCCCCACACTCCGTCCCGAGTACAGTCAGTCCCCACACTCCTTCCCGAGTACAGTCAGTCCCGACACTCTGTCCCGAGTCCAGTCAGTCCCCACACTCCTTTTCCGAGTCCAGTCAGACCCCACACTCCGTCCCGATTACAGTCAGTCCCCACACTCCGTCCCGACTACAGTCAGTCCCCACACTCCGTCCCGACTACAGTCCAACCCCACACTCCGTCCTGATTACAGTTCGTTCCCACACTCGACCCTGAGAATAGTTAGTCCCCACAGAACGTCCCGACTACAGTCAGTCCCCACACTCTGTCCCGGGTACAGTCAGTCCCCACACTCCGTCCCGACTAGTCAGTCCCCATAATCCGTCCCGGGCACTGTCAGTCCCCACACTCCGTCCCGAGTACAGTCAGTCCCCACACTCCTTCCCAAGTACAGTCAGTCCCCACACTCTGTCCCGAGTCCAGTCAGTCCCCACACTCCGTCCCGAGTACAGTAAGTCCCCACACTCCGTCCCGACTCCAGTCAGTCCGCACACTCCGTCCCGGGTACAGTCAGTCCCCACACTCCTTCCCGAGTACAGTCAGTCCCCACACTCCGTCCCGAGTACAGTCAGTCCCCACACTCCTTCCCAAGTACAGTCAGTCCCCACACTCCGTCCTGAGTACAGTCAGTCCCCACACTCCTTCCCGAGTACAGTCAGTCCCCACACTCCGTCCCGAGTACAGTCAGTCCCCACACTCCTTCCCGAGTACAGTCAGTCCCCACACTCCGTCCCGAGTACTGTCAGTCCCCACACTCCTTCCCGAGTCCATTCAATCCCCACACTCCGGCCGGGTACAGTCATTCCCCACACTCCTTCCCGATTACAGTCAGTCCGCACACTCCTTCCCGAGTCCAGTCAGTCCCCACACTCCGTCCCGAGTACAGTAAGTCCCCACACTCCGTCCCGACTCCAGTCAGTCCGCACACTCCGTCCCGAGTACAGTCAGTCCCCACACTCCTTCCCGAGTACAGTCAGTCCGCACACTCCGTCCCGAGTACAGTCAGTCCCCACACTCCGTCCCGAGTACAGTAAGTCCCCACACTCCGTCCCGACTCCAGTCAGTCCGCACACTCCGTCCCGAGTACAGTCAGTCCCCACACTCCGTCCCGAGTACAGTCAGTCCTCACACTCCGTCCCATGTACAGTCAGTTCCCACATTACTTCCCGGGTACAGTCAGTCCCCACACTCTGTCCCGAGTACAGTCAGTCCCCACACTCCGTCCCGAGCACTGTCAGTCCCCACACTCCGTCCCGACTACAGTCCAACCCCACACTCCGTCCTGATTACAGTTCGTTCCCACACTCGATCCTGAGAATAGTTTGTCCCCACAGAACGTCCCGACTACAGTCAGTCCCCACACTCCTTTTCCGAGTCCAGTCAGTCCCCACACTCCGTCCCGAGTCCAGTCAGTCCCCACACTCCGTCCCGAGTCCAGTGAGTCCCCACACTCTGTCCCGAGTCCAGTCAGTCCCCACACTCCTTTTCCGAGTCCAGTCAGTCCCCACACTCCGTCCCGACTACAGTCAGTCCCCACACTCCGTCCCGAGTACAGTCTGACCCCACACTCCGTCCCGACTACAGTCAGTCCCCACACTCCTTCCCGAGTACACTCCGTCCCCACACTCTATCCCGGGTACAGTTCGTCCCCACACTCCATCCTGAGAATAGTTAGTCCCCACAGAACGTCCCGAGTACAGTCAGTCCCCACACTCTGTCCCGAGTACAGTCAGTCCCCACACTCCGTCCAGACTACAGTCAGTCCGCACACTCTGTCCCGGCTACAGTCAGTCCCCACACTCTGTCCCGAGTACAGTCAGTCCCCACACTCTGTCCCGAGTACAGTCAGTCCCCACACTCCGTCCCATGTACAGTCAGTCCCCACACTCCGTCCCGATTACAGTCAGTCCGCACACTCCTTCCCGGGTACAGTCAGTCCCCACACTCCGTCCCGAGTCCAGTCAGTCCCCACACTCCGTCCCGAGTACAGTCAGTCCCCACACTCCTTCCCGAGTACAGTCAGTCCCGACACTCTGTCCCGAGTCCAGTCAGTCCCCACACTCCTTTTCCGAGTCCAGTCAGACCCCACACTCCGTCCCGATTACAGTCAGTCCCCACACTCCGTCCCGACTACAGTCAGTCCCCACACTCCGTCCCGACTACAGTCCAACCCCACACTCCGTCCTGATTACAGTTCGTTCCCACACTCGACCCTGAGAATAGTTAGTCCCCACAGAACGTCCCGACTACAGTCAGTCCCCACACTCTGTCCCGGGTACAGTCAGTCCCCACACTCCGTCCCGACTAGTCAGTCCCCATAATCCGTCCCGGGCACTGTCAGTCCCCACACTCCGTCCCGAGTACAGTCAGTCCCCACACTCCTTCCCAAGTACAGTCAGTCCCCACACTCTGTCCCGAGTCCAGTCAGTCCCCACACTCCGTCCCGAGTACAGTAAGTCCCCACACTCCGTCCCGACTCCAGTCAGTCCGCACACTCCGTCCCGGGTACAGTCAGTCCCCACACTCCTTCCCGAGTACAGTCAGTCCCCACACTCAGTCCCGAGTACAGTCAGTCCTCACACTCCGTCCCATGTACAGTCAGTCCCCACACTCCGTCCCGACTACAGTCCAACCCCACACTCCGTCCTGATTACAGTTCGTTCCCACACTCGATCCTGAGAATAGTTTGTCCCCACAGAACGTCCCGACTACAGTCAGTCCCCACACTCCTTTTCCGAGTCCAGTCAGTCCCCACACTCCGTCCCGAGTCCAGTCAGTCCCCACACTCTGTCCCGAGTCCAGTCAGTCCCCACACTCCGTCCCGGGTACTGTCAGTCCCCACACTCCTTCCCGAGTACAGTCAGTCCCCACACTCCGTCCCGACTACAGTCAGTCGCCACACTCCGTCCCGAGTACAGTCTGACCCCACACTCCGTCCCAACTACAGTCAGTCCCCACACTCCTTCCCGAGTACACTCCGTCCCCACACTCTGTCCCGAGTCCAGTCAGTCCCCACACTCCTTCCCGAGTACACTCCATCCCCACACTCTATCCCGGGTACAGTTCGTCCCCACACTCCATCCTGAGAATAGTTAGTCCCCACAGAACGTCCCGAGTACAGTCAGTCCCCACACTCTGTCCCGAGTACAGTCAGTCCCCACACTCCGTCCAGACTACAGTCAGTCCGCACACTCTGTCCCGGCTACAGTCAGTCCGCACACTCTGTCCCGAGTACAGTCAGTCCCCACACTCTGTCCCGAGTACAGTCAGTCCCCACACTCCGTCCCGATTACAGTCAGCCCGCACACTCCTTCCCGAGTACAGTCAGTCCGCACACTCCGTCCCGAGTACAGTCAGTCCCCACACTCCGTCCCGACTCCAGTCAGTCCGCACACTCCGTCCCGAGTACAGTAAGTCCCCACACTCCGTCCCGACTCCAGTCAGTCCGCACACTCCGTCCCGAGTACAGTCAGTCCCCACACTCCGTCCCGAGTACAGTCAGTCCTCACACTCCGTCCCATGTACAGTCAGTTCCCACATTACTTCCCGGGTACAGTCAGTCCCCACACTCTGTCCCGAGTACAGTCAGTCCCCACACTCCGTCCCGAGCACTGTCAGTCCCCACACTCCGTCCCGAGCACTGTCAGTCCCCACACTCCGTCCCGACTACAGTCCAACCCCACACTCCGTCCTGATTACAGTTCGTTCCCACACTCGATCCTGAGAATAGTTTGTCCCCACAGAACGTCCCGACTACAGTCAGTCCCCACACTCCTTTTCCGAGTCCAGTCAGTCCCCACACTCCGTCCCAAGTCCAGTCAGTCCCCACACTCCGTCCCGAGTCCAGTGAGTCCCCACACTCTGTCCCGAGTCCAGTCAGTCCCCACACTCCTTTTCCGAGTCCAGTCAGTCCCCACACTCCGTCCCGACTACAGTCAGTCCCCACAGTCCGTCCCGAGTACAGTCTGACCCCACACTCCGTCCCGACTACAGTCAGTCCCCACACTCCTTCCCGAGTACACTCCGTCCCCACACTCTATCCCGGGTACAGTTCGTCCCCACACTCCATCCTGAGAATAGTTAGTCCCCACAGAACGTCCCGAGTACAGTCAGTCCCCACACTCTGTCCCGAGTACAGTCAGTCCCCACACTCCGTCCAGACTACAGTCAGTCCGCACACTCTGTCCCGGCTACAGTCAGTCCCCACACTCTGTCCCGAGTACAGTCAGTCCCCACACTCTGTCCCGAGTACAGTCAGTCCCCACACTCCGTCCCATGTACAGTCAGTCCCCACACTCCGTCCCGATTACAGTCAGTCCGCACACTCCTTCCCGGGTACAGTCAGTCCCCACACTCCGTCCCGAGTCCAGTCAGTCCCCACACTCCGTCCCGAGTACAGTCAGTCCCCACACTCCTTCCCGAGTACACTCCGTCCCCACACTCTGTCCCGAGTCCAGTCAGTCCCCACACTCCTTTTCCGAGTCCAGTCAGACCCCACACTCCGTCCCGATTACAGTCAGTCCCCACACTCCGTCCCGACTACAGTCAGTCCCCACACTCCGTCCCGACTACAGTCCAACCCCACACTCCGTCCTGATTACAGTTCGTTCCCACACTCGACCCTGAGAATAGTTAGTCCCCACAGAACGTCCCGACTACAGTCAGTCCCCACACTCTGTCCCGGGTACAGTCAGTCCCCACACTCCGTCCCGACTAGTCAGTCCCCATAATCCGTCCCGGGCACAGTCAGTCCCCACACTCCGTCCCGAGTACAGTCAGTCCCCACACTCCTTCCCAAGTACAGTCAGTCCCCACACTCTGTCCCGAGTCCAGTCAGTCCCCACACTCCGTCCCGAGTACAGTAAGTCCCCACACTCCGTCCCGACTCCAGTCAGTCCGCACACTCCGTCCCGGGTACAGTCAGTCCCCACACTCCTTCCCGAGTACAGTCAGTCCCCACACTCCTTCCCGAGTACAGTCAGTCCCCACACTCCGTCCCGAGTACAGTCAGTCCTCACACTGCGTCCCATGTACAGTCAGTCCCCACACTCCTTCCCGAGTACAGTCAGTCCCCACACTCTGTCCCGAGTACAGTCAGTCCCCACACTCCGTCCCGACTACAGTCCAACCCCACACTCCGTCCTGATTACAGTTCGTTCCCACACTCGATCCTGAGAATAGTTTGTCCCCACAGAACGTCCCGACTACAGTCAGTCCCCACACTCCTTTTCCGAGTCCAGTCAGTCCCCACACTCCGTCCCGAGTCCAGTCAGTCCCCACACTCTGTCCCGAGTCCAGTCAGTCCCCACACTCCGTCCCGGGTACTGTCAGTCCCCACACTCCTTCCCGAGTACAGTCAGTCCCCACACTCCGTCCCGACTACAGTCAGTCGCCACACTCCGTCCCGAGTACAGTCTGACCCCACACTCCGCCCCGACTACAGTCAGTCCCCACACTCCTTCCCGAGTACACTCCGTCCCCACACTCTGTCCCGAGTCCAGTCAGTCCCCACACTCCTTCCCGAGTACACTCCATCCCCACACTCTATCCCGGGTACAGTTCGTCCCCACACTCCATCCTGAGAATAGTTAGTCCCCACAGAACGTCCCGAGTACAGTCAGTCCCCACACTCTGTCCCGAGTACAGTCAGTCCCCACACTCCGTCCAGACTACAGTCAGTCCGCACACTCTGTCCCGAGTACAGTCAGTCCCCACACTCTGTCCCGAGTACAGTCAGTCCCCACACTCCGTCCCGATTACAGTCAGTCCGCACACTCCTTCCCGAGTACAGTCAGTCCGCACACTCCGTCCCGAGTACAGTCAGTCCCCACACTCCGTCCCGAGTACAGTAAGTCCCCACACTCCGTCCCGACTCCAGTCAGTCCGCACACTCCGTCCCGACTCCAGTCAGTCCGCACACTCCGTCCCGACTCCAGTCAGTCCGCACACTCCGTCCCGGGTACAGTCAGTCCCCACACTCCTTCCCGAGTACAGTCAGTCCCCACACTCTGTCCCGAGTACAGTCAGTCCCCACACTCCGTCCCGACTACAGTCCAACCCCACACTCCATCCTGATTACAGTTCGTTCCCACACTCGATCCTGAGAATAGTTTGTCCCCACAGAAAGTCCCGACTACAGTCAGTCCCCACACTCCTTTTCCGAGTCCAGTCAGTCCCCACACTCCGTCCCGAGTCCAGTCAGTCCCCACACTCTGTCCCGAGTCCAGTCAGTCCCCACACTCCGTCCCGGGTACTGTCAGTCCCCACACTCCTTCCCGAGTACAGTCAGTCCCCACACTCCGTCCCGACTACAGTCAGTCGCCACACTCCGTCCCGAGTACAGTCTGACCCCACACTCCGTCCCGACTACAGTCAGTCCCCACACTCCTTCCCGAGTACACTCCGTCCCCACACTCTGTCCCGAGTCCAGTCAGTCCCCACACTCCTTCCCGAGTACACTCCATCCCCACACTCTATCCCGGGTACAGTTCGTCCCCACACTCCATCCTGAGAATAGTTAGTCCCCACAGAACGTCCCGAGTACAGTCAGTCCCCACACTCTGTCCCGAGTACAGTCAGTCCCCACACTCCGTCCAGACTACAGTCAGTCCGCACACTCTGTCCCGGCTACAGTCAGTCCGCACACTCTGTCCCGAGTACAGTCAGTCCCCACACTCCGTCCCGATTACAGTCAGTCCGCACACTCCTTCCCGGGTACAGTCAGTCCCCACACTCCGTCCCGAGTCCAGTCAGTACCCACACTCCGTCCGATTACAGTCAGTCCGCACACTCCTTCCCGGGTACAGTCAGTCTCCACACTCCGTCCCGAGTCCAGTCAGTCCCCACACTCCGTCCCTGGTACAGTCATTCCCCACACTCTGTCCCGAGTCCAGTCAGTCCCCACACTCCGTCCCGAGTACAGTAAGTCCCCACACTCCTTCCCGAGTACAGTCAGTCCCCACACTCCTTCCCATGTACAGTCAGTCCCCACACTCCTTCCCGGGTACAGTCAGTCCCCACACTCCTTCCCATGTACAGTCAGTCCCCACACTCCTTCCCGGGTACAGTCAGTCGCCACACTCCTTCCCATGTACAGTCAGTCCCCACACTCCTTCCCGGGTACTGTCAGTCCCCACACTCCGTCCCGACTACAGTCCAACCCCACACTCCGTCCCGATTACAGTTCGTTCCCACACTCGACCCTGAGAATAGTTAGTCCCCACAGAACGTCCCGACTACAGTCAGTCCCCACACTCTGTCCCGGATACAGTCAGTCCCCACACTCCGTCCCGAGTCCAGTCAGTCTCCACACTCCGTCCCGAGTCCAGTCAGTCCCCACACTCCGTCCCTACTACAGTTAGTCCACACACTCCTTCCCGGGTACAGTCATTCCCCACACTCCGTCCCGAGTACAGTCAGTCCGCACACTCCGTCCCGAGTCCAGTCAGTCCCCACACTCCGTCCCGAGTACAGTCAGTCCGCACACTCCGTCCCGAGTCCAGTCAGTCCCCACACTCCGTCCCGAGTCCAGTCAGTCCCCACACTCCGTCCCGAGTACAGTCAGTCCGCACACTCCGTCCCGAGTCCAGTCAGTCCCCACACTCCGTCCCGAGTACAGTAAGTCCCCACACTCCGTCCCGAGTACAGTCAGTCCCCACACTCCGTCCCATGTACAGTCAGTCCCCACACTCCTTCCCGGGTACAGTCAGTCGCCACACTCCGTCCCGAGCACTGTCAGTCCCCACACTCCGTCCCGACTACAGTCCAACCCCACACTCCGTCCTGATTACAGTTCGTTCCCACACTCGACCCGAGTACAGTCAGTCCCCACACTCCGTCCCATGTACAGTCAGTCCCCACACTCCTTCCCGGGTACAGTCAGTCCCCACACTCCGTCCCGACTACAGTCAGTCCCCACACTCCTTCCCGAGTACACTCCGTCCCCACACTCTATCCCGGGTACAGTTCGTCCCCACACTCCATCCTGAGAATAGTTAGTCCCCACAGAACGTCCCGACTACAGTCAGTCCCCACACTCTGTCCCGGGTACAGTCAGTCCCCACACTCCGTCCCGACTAGTCAGTCCCCATAATCCGTCCCGGGCACAGTCAGTCCCCACACTCCGTCCCGAGTACAGTCAGTCCCCACACTCCTTCCCAAGTAGTCAGTCCCCACACTCTGTCCCGAGTACAGTCAGTCCCGACACTCCGTCCCGAGTACAGTCAGTCTCCACACTCCGTCCCGACTACAGTCAGTCCACACACTCCTTCCCGAGTACAGTCAGTCCCCACACTCCGTCCCGACTACAGTCAGTCTCCACACTCCTTCCCGAGTACAGTCAGTCCCCTCACTCCGTCCCGACTACAGTCAGTCCCCACACTCCGTCCCGAGTACAGTCAGTCTCCACACTCCTTCCCGAGTACAGTCAGTCCCCACATTCCGTCCCGACTACAGTCAGTCCCCACACTCCGTCCCGAGTACAGTCAGTCCCCACACTCTGTCCTGAGTACAGTCAGTCCCCACACTCCACCCCGAGTCCAGTCAATTCCCACACTCTGTCCTGGGTACAGTCAGTCCCCACACTCCGTCCCGACTACAGTCAGTCCCCACACTCCGTCCCGAGTACAGTCAGTCCCCTCACTCCTTCCCGGGTACAGTCAGTCCCCTCGCTCCGTCCCGAGTACAGTCAGTCCCCACACTCCGTCCTGACTACAGTCAGTTCCCACACTCTGTCCCGACTACAGTCAGTCCCCACACTCCTTCCCGAGTACACTCCATCCCCACACTCTATCCCGGGTACAGTTCGTCCACACACTCCATCCTGAGAATAGTTAGTCCCCACAGAACGTCCCGAGTACAGTCAGTCCCCACACTCTTTCCCGAGTACAGTCAGTCCCCACACTTCGTCCCAAGTACAGTCAGTCCGCACACTCTGTCCCGACTACAGTCAGTCCCCACACTCCGTCCCGAGTCCAGTCAGTCCCCACACTCCGTCCCGAGTCCAGTCAGTCCCCACACTCCGTCCCGAGTACAGTCAGTCCGCACACTCCGTCCCGAGTCCAGTCAGTCCCCACACTCCGTCCCGAGTACAGTAAGTCCCCACACTCCGTCCCGAGTACAGTCAGTCCCCACACTCCGTCCCATGTACAGTCAGTCCCCACACTCCTTCCCGGGTACAGTCAGTCGCCACACTCCGTCCCGAGCACTGTCAGTCCCCACACTCCGTCCCGACTACAGTCCAACCCCACACTCCGTCCTGATTACAGTTCGTTCCCACACTCGACCCGAGTACAGTCAGTCCCCACACTCCGTCCCATGTACAGTCAGTCCCCACACTCCTTCCCGGGTACAGTCAGTCCCCACACTCCGTCCCATGTACAGTCAGTCCCCACACTCCTTCCCGGGTACAGTCAGTCGCCACACTCCGTCCCGAGCACTGTCAGTCCCCACACTCCGTCCCGACTACAGTCCAACCCCACACTCCGTCCTGATTACAGTTCGTTCCCACACTCGACCCTGAGAATAGTTAGTCCCCACAGAACGTCCCGACTACAGTCAGTCCCCACACTCTGTCCCGGGTACAGTCAGTCCCCACACTCCGTCCCGACTAGTCAGTCCCCATAATCCGTCCCGGGCACAGTCAGTCCCCACACTCCGTCCCGAGTACAGTCAGTCCCCACACTCCTTCCCAAGTAGTCAGTCCCCACACTCTGTCCCGAGTACAGTCAGTCCCGACACTCCGTCCCGAGTACAGTCAGTCTCCACACTCCGTCCCGACTACAGTCAGTCCACACACTCCTTCCCGAGTACAGTCAGTCCCCACACTCCGTCCCGACTACAGTCAGTCTCCACACTCCTTCCCGAGTACAGTCAGTCCCCTCACTCCGTCCCGACTACAGTCAGTCCCCACACTCCGTCCCGAGTACAGTCAGTCTCCACACTCCTTCCCGAGTACAGTCAGTCCCCACATTCCGTCCCGACTACAGTCAGTCCCCACACTCCGTCCCGAGTACAGTCAGTCCCCACACTCTGTCCTGAGTACAGTCAGTCCCCACACTCCACCCCGAGTCCAGTCAATCCCCACACTCTGTCCTGGGTACAGTCAGTCCCCACACTCCGTCCCGACTACAGTCAGTCCCCACACTCCGTCCCGAGTACAGTCAGTCCCCTCACTCCTTCCCGGGTACAGTCAGTCCCCTCGCTCCGTCCCGAGTACAGTCAGTCCCCACACTCCGTCCTGACTACAGTCAGTCCCCACACTCTGTCCCGACTACAGTCAGTCCCCACACTCCTTCCCGAGTACACTCCGTCCCCACACTCTATCCCGGGTACAGTTCGTCCACACACTCCATCCTGAGAATAGTTAGTCCCCACAGAACGTCCCGAGTACAGTCAGTCCCCACACTCTTTCCCGAGTACAGTCAGTCCCCACACTTCGTCCCAAGTACAGTCAGTCCGCACACTCTGTCCCGACTACAGTCAGTCCCCACATTCCGTCCCGAGTACTGTCAGTCCCCACACTCCGTCCCGAGTACTGTCAGTCCCCACACTCCTTCCCGAGTCCATTCAATCCCCACACTCCGTCCCGGGTACAGTCATTCCCCACACTCCGTCCCGATTACAGTCAGTCCGCACACTCCTTCCCGACTCCATTAAATCCCACACTCCGTCCTGAGTACAGTAAGTCCCCACACTCCGTCCCGACTACAGTCAGTGCCCACACTCCTTCCCAAGTACAGTCAGTCCCCACACTCCATCCCGAGTACAGTCAGTCCCCACACTCCTTCCCAAGTACAGTCAGTCCCCACACTCCGTCCTGAGTACAGTCAGTCCCCACACTCCTTCCCGAGTACAGTCAGTCCCTACACTCCGTCCCGAGTACAGTCAGTCCCCACACTCCGTCCCGAGTACAGTCAGTCCGCACACTCTGTCCCGACTACAGTCAGTCCCCACACTCCGTCCCGAGTACAGTCAATCCCCACACTCCGGCCGGGTACAGTCAGTCCCCACACTCTTTCCCGACTCCAGTCAGTCCCCACACTCCGTCCCGAGTCCAGTCAGTCCCCACACTCCGTCCCGAGTACAGTCAGTCCCCACACTCCTTCCCGAGTACAGTCAGTCCCGACACTCCGTCCCGAGTCCAGTCAGTCCCCACACTCCGTCCCGAGTACAGTCAGTCCGCACACTCCGTCCCGAGTCCAGTCAGTCCCCACACTCCGTCCCGAGTCCAGTCAGTCCCCACACTCCGTCCCGAGTACAGTCAGTCCGCACACTCCGTCCCGAGTCCAGTCAGTCCCCACACTCCGTCCCGAGTACAGTAAGTCCCCACACTCCGTCCCGACTCCAGTCAGTCCCCACACTCCGTCCCATGTACAGTCAGTCCCCACACTCCTTCCCGGGTACAGTCAGTCGCCACACTCCGTCCCGAGCACTGTCAGTCCCCACACTCCGTCCCGACTACAGTCCAACCCCACACTCCGTCCTGATTACAGTTCGTTCCCACACTCGACCCTGAGAATAGTTAGTCCCCACAGAACGTCCCGACTACAGTCAGTCCCCACACTCTGTCCCGGGTACAGTCAGTCCCCACACTCCGTCCCGACTAGTCAGTCCCCATAATCCGTCCCGGGCACAGTCAGTCCCCACACTCCGTCCCGAGTACAGTCAGTCCCCACACTCCTTCCCAAGTAGTCAGTCCCCACACTCTGTCCCGAGTACAGTCAGTCCCGACACTCCGTCCCGAGTACAGTCAGTCTCCACACTCCGTCCCGACTACAGTCAGTCCACACACTCCTTCCCGAGTACAGTCAGTCCCCACACTCCGTCCCGACTACAGTCAGTCTCCACACTCCTTCCCGAGTACAGTCAGTCCCCTCACTCCGTCCCGACTACAGTCAGTCCCCACACTCCGTCCCGAGTACAGTCAGTCTCCACACTCCTTCCCGAGTACAGTCAGTCCCCACATTCCGTCCCGACTACAGTCAGTCCCCACACTCCGTCCCGAGTACAGTCAGTCCCCACACTCTGTCCTGAGTACAGTCAGTCCCCACACTCCACCCCGAGTCCAGTCAATCCCCACACTCTGTCCTGGGTACAGTCAGTCCCCACACTCCGTCCCGACTACAGTCAGTCCCCACACTCCGTCCCGAGTACAGTCAGTCCCCTCACTCCTTCCCGGGTACAGTCAGTCCCCTCGCTCCGTCCCGAGTACAGTTAGTCCCCACACTCCGTCCTGACTACAGTCAGTCCCCACACTCTGTCCCGACTACAGTCAGTCCCCACACTCCTTCCCGAGTACACTCCGTCCCCACACTCTATCCCGGGTACAGTTCGTCCACACACTCCATCCTGAGAATAGTTAGTCCCCACAGAACGTCCCGAGTACAGTCAGTCCCCACACTCTTTCCCGAGTACAGTCAGTCCCCACACTTCGTCCCAAGTACAGTCAGTCCGCACACTCTGTCCCGACTACAGTCAGTCCCCACATTCCGTCCCGAGTACTGTCAGTCCCCACACTCCGTCCCGAGTACTGTCAGTCCCCACACTCCTTCCCGAGTCCATTCAATCCCCACACTCCGTCCCGGGTACAGTCATTCCCCACACTCCGTCCCGATTACAGTCAGTCCGCACACTCCTTCCCGACTCCATTAAATCCCACACTCCGTCCCGAGTACAGTAAGTCCCCACACTCCGTCCCGACTACAGTCAGTCCCCACACTCCTTCCCAAGTACAGTCAGTCCCCACACTCCATCCCGAGTACAGTCAGTCCCCACACTCCTTCCCAACTACAGTCAGTCCCCACACTCCGTCCTGAGTACAGTCAGTCCCCACACTCCTTCCCGAGTACAGTCAGTCCCTACACTCCGTCCCGAGTACAGTCAGTCCCCACACTCCGTCCCGAGTACAGTCAGTCCGCACACTCTGTCCCGACTACAGTCAGTCCCCACACTCCGTCCCGAGTACAGTCAATCCCCACACTCCGGCCGGGTACAGTCAGTCCCCACACTCTTTCCCGACTCCAGTCAGTCCCCACACTCCGTCCCGAGTCCAGTCAGTCCCCACACTCCGTCCCGAGTACAGTCAGTCCCCACACTCCTTCCCGAGTACAGTCAGTCCCGACACTCCGTCCCGAGTCCAGTCAGTCCCCACACTCCGTCCCGATTACAGTCAGTCCGCACACTCCGTCCCGAGTACAGTCAGTCCCCACACTCCTTCCCGAGTACAGTCAGTCCCGACACTCTGTCCCGAGTCCAGTCAGTCCCCACACACCGTCTTGAGTACACTCCGTCCCCACACTCCGTCCCGAGTACAGTCAGTCCCCACACTCCGTCCCATGTACAGTCAGTCCCCACACTCCTTCCCGGGTACAGTCAGTCGCCACACTCCGTCCCGAGTACAGTCCAACCCCACACTCCGTTCTGATTACAGTTCGTTCCCACACTCGACCCGAGTACAGTCAGTCCCCACACTCCGTCCCATGTACAGTCAGTCCCCACACTCCTTCCCGGGTACAGTCAGTCCCCACACTCCGTCCCATGTACAGTCAGTCCCCACACTCCTTCCCGGGTACAGTCAGTCGCCACACTCCGTCCCGAGCACTGTCAGTCCCCACACTCCGTCCCGACTACAGTCCAACCCCACACTCCGTCCTGATTACAGTTCGTTCCCACACTCGACCCTGAGAATAGTTAGTCCCCACAGAACGTCCCGACTACAGTCAGTCCCCACACTCTGTCCCGGATACAGTCAGTCCCCACACTCCGTCCCGACTAGTCAGTCCCCATAATCCGTCCCGGGCACAGTCAGTCCCCACACTCCGTCCCGAGTACAGTCAGTCCCCACACTCCTTCCCAAGTACAGTCAGTCCCCACACTCTGTCCCGAGTACAGTCAGTCCCCACACTCCGTCCCGAGTACAGTCAGTCTCCACACTCCGTCCCGACTACAGTCAGTCCACACACTCCTTCCCGAGTACAGTCAGTCCCCACACTCCGTCCCGACTACAGTCAGTCTCCACACTCCTTCCCGAGTACAGTCAGTCCCCTCACTCCGTCCCGACTACAGTCAGTCCCCACACTCCGTCCCGAGTACAGTCAGTCGCCACACTCCTTCCCGAGTACAGTCAGTCCCCTCACTCCGCCCCGACTACAGTCAGTCCCCACACTCCGTCCCGAGTACAGTCAGTCCCCACACTCTGTCCTGAGTACAGTCAGTCCCCACACTCCACCCCGAGTCCAGTCAATCCCCACACTCTGTCCTGGGTACAGTCAGTCCCCACACTCCGTCCCGACTACAGTCAGTCCCCACACTCCGTCCCGAGTACAGTCAGTCCCCACACTCCGTCCCGGGTACAGTCAGTCCCCTCGCTCCGTCCCGAGTACAGTCAGTCCCCACACTCCGTCCTGACTACAGTCAGTCCCCACACTCTGTCCCGACAACAGTCAGTCCCCACACTCCTTCCCGAGTACACTCCGTCCCCACACTCTATCCCGGGTACAGTTCGTCCACACACTCCATCCTGAGAATAGTTAGTCCCCACAGAACGTCCCGAGTACAGTCAGTCCCCACACTCTTTCCCGAGTACAGTCAGTCCCCACACTCCGTCGCAAGTACAGTCAGTCCGCACACTCTGTCCCGACTACAGTCAGTCCCCACATTCCGTCCCGAGTACTGTCAGTCCCCACACTCCGTCCCGAGTACTGTCAGTCCCCACACTCCTTCCCGAGTCCATTCAATCCCCACACTCCGTCCCGGGTACAGTCATTCCCCACACTCCGTCCCGATTACAGTCAGTCCGCACACTCCTTCCCGACTCCATTAAATCCCACACTCCGTCCCGAGTACAGTAAGTCCCCACATTCCGTCCCGACTACAGTCAGTCCCCACACTCCTTCCCAAGTACAGTCAGTCCCCACACTCCATCCCGAGTACAGTCAGTCCCCACACTCCTTCCCAAGTACAGTCATTCCCCACACTCCGTCCTGAGTACAGTCAGTCCCCACACTCCGTCCCGAGTACAGTCAGTCCCCACACTCCGTCCCGAGTACAGTCAGTCCCCACACTCCGTCCCGAGTACAGTCAGTCCGCACACTCTGTCCCGACTACAGTCAGTTCCCACACTCCGTCCCGAGTACTGTCAGTCCGCACACTCCTTCCCGAGTCCAGTCAGTCCCCACACTCCGTCCCGAGTACAGTAAGTCCCCACACTCCGTCCCGACTCCAGTCAGTCCGCACACTCCGTCCCGAGTACAGTCAGTCCCCACACTCCTTCCAGGGTACAGTCAGTCCCGACACTCTGTCCCGAGTCCAGTCAGTCCCCACACTCCGTCCCGAGTACAGTCAGTCCTCACACTCCGTCCCATGTACAGTCAGTTCCCACATTACTTCCCGGGTACAGTCAGTCCCCACACTCTGTCCCGAGTACAGTCAGTCCCCACACTCCGTCCCGAGCACTGTCAGTCCCCACACTCCGTCCCGACTACAGTCCAACCCCACACACCGTCCTGATTACAGTTCGTTCCCACACTCGATCCTGAGAATAGTTTGTCCCCACAGAACGTCCCGAGTACAGTCAGTCCCCACACTCTTTCCCGAGTACAGTCAGTCCCCACACTCCGTCGCAAGTACAGTCAGTCCGCGCACTCTGTCCCGACTACAGTCAGTCCCCACATTCCGTCCCGAGTACTGTCAGTCCCCACACTCCGTCCCGAGTACTGTCAGTCCCCACACTCCTTCCCGAGTCCATTCAATCCCCACACTCCGTCCCGGGTACAGTCATTCCCCACACTCCGTCCCGATTACAGTCAGTCCGCACACTCCTTCCCGACTCCATTAAATCCCACACTCCGTCCCGAGTACAGTAAGTCCCCACACTCCGTCCCGACTACAGTCAGTCCCCACACTCCTTCCCAAGTACAGTCAGTCCCCACACTCCGTCCCGAGTACAGTCAGTCCCCACACTCCTTCCCAAGTACAGTCATTCCCCACACTCCGTCCTGAGTACAGTCAGTCCCCACACTCCGTCCCGAGTACAGTCAGTCCCCACACTCCGTCCCGTGTACAGTCAGTCCCCACACTCCGTCCCGAGTACAGTCAGTCCGCACACTCTGTCCCGACTACAGTCAGTCCCCACACTCCGTCCCGAGTCCATTCAATCTCCACACTCCGGCCGGGTACAGTCATTCCCCACACTCCTTCCCGATTACAGTCAGTCCGCACACTCCTTCCCGAGTCCAGTCAGTCCCCACACTCCGTCCCGAGTACAGTAAGTCCCCACACTCCGTCCCGACTCCAGTCAGTCCGCACACTCCGTCCCGAGTACAGTCAGTCCCCACACTCCTTCCCGAGTACAGTCAGTCCCGACACTCTGTCCCGAGTCCAGTCAGTCCCCACACTCCGTCCCGAGTACAGTCAGTCCTCACACTCCGTCCCATGTACAGTCAGTTCCCACATTACTTCCCGGGTACAGTCAGTCCCCACACTCTGTCCCGAGTAAAGTGAGTCCCCACACTCCTTCCCGATTCCAGTCAGTCCCCACACTCCGTCCCGAGTACAGTCAGTCCCCACACTCCGTCCCGACTACAGTCCAACCCCACACTCCGTCCTGATTACAGTTCGTTCCCACACTCGATCCTGAGAATAGTTTGTCCCCACAGAACGTCCCGACTACAGTCAGTCCCCACACTCCGTCCCGAGCACTGTCAGTCCCCAAACTCCGTCCCGAGTCCAGTCAGTCCCCACACTCCGTCCCGGGTACTGTCAGTCCCCACACTCCGTCCCGAGTACAGTGAGTCCCCACACTCCGTCCCGAGTCCAGTCAGTCCCCACACTCCGTCCTGAGTACAGTCAGTCCCCACACTCCTTCCCGAGTCCAGTCAGTCCCCACACTCCGTCCTGAGTACAGTCAGTCCCCACACTCCGTCCCGAGTACAGTCAGTCCCCACACTCCGTCCCGAGTACAGTCAGTCCCCACACTCCGTCCCGAGTACAGTGAGTCCGCACACTCCGTCCCGAGTCCAGTCAGTCCCCACACTCCGTCCCGACTACAGTCAGTCCCCACACTCCTTCCCAAGTACAGTCAGTCCCCACACTCCGTCCCGAGTACAGTCAGTCCCCACACTCCTTCCCAAGTACAGTCAGTCCCCACACTCCGTCCTGAGTACAGTCAGTCCCCACACTCCTTCCCGAGTACAGTCAGTCCCCACACTCCGTCCCGAGTACAGTCAGTCCCCACACTCCGTCCCGAGTACAGTAAGTCCGCACACTCTGTCCCGACTACAGTCAGTCCCCACACTCCGTCCCGAGTACTGTCAGTCCCCACACTCCTTCCCGAGTCCATTCAATCCCCACACTCCGGCCGGGTACAGTCATTCCCCACACTCCTTCCCGATTACAGTCAGTCCGCACACTCCTTCCCGAGTACAGTCAGTCCCCACACTCCGTCCCGAGTCCAGTCAGTCCCCACACTCTGTCCCGAGTCCAGTCAGTCCCCACACTCTGTCCCGAGTCCAGTCAGTCCCCACACTCCGTCCCGACTCCAGTCAGTCCGCACACTCCGTCCCGAGTACAGTCAGTCCCCACACTCTGTCCCGAGTCCAGTCAGTCCCCACACTCCGTCCCGACTCCAGTCAGTCCGCACACTCCGTCCCGACTCCAGTCAGTCCGCACACTCCGTCCCGAGTACAGTCAGTCCCCACACTCTGTCCCGAGTCCAGTCAGTCCCCACACTCTGTCCCGAGTCCAGTCAGTCCCCACACTCCGTCCCGGGTACTGTCAGTCCCCACACTCCGTCCCGGGTACTGTCAGTCCCCACACTCCTTCCCGAGTACAGTCAGTCCCCACACTCCGTCCCGGGTACTGTCAGTCCCCACACTCCTTCCCGAGTACAGTCAGTCCCCACACTCCGTCCCGAGTACAGTCAGTCCCCACACTCCGTCCCGAGTCCAGTCAGTCCCCACACTCCTTTTCCGAGTCCAGTCAGTCCCCACACTCCTTTTCCGAGTCCAGTCAGTCCCCACACTCCGTCCCGAGTCCAGTCAGTCCCCACACTCCTTCCCGAGTACAGTCAGTCCCCACACTCCGTCCCGAGTCCAGTCAGTCCCCACACTCCTTTTCCGAGTCCACTCAGTCCGCACACTCCTTCCCGGGTACTGTCAGTCCCCACACTCCTTCCCGAGTACAGTCAGTCCAAACACTCCATCCCGACTACAGTCAGTCCCCACACTCCGTCCCGAGTACAGTCAATCCGCACACTCCGTCCCATGTACAGTCAGTCCCCACACTCCTTCACGAGTACAGTCAGTCCCCACACTCCTTCCCGAGTACAGTCAGTCCCCACACTCCGTCCCGACTACAGTCAGTCCGCACATTCCTTCCCGGTTACAGTCAGTCCCCACACTCCGTCCCGAGTCCAGTCAGTCCCCACACTCCGTCCCGGGTACTGTCAGTCCCCACACTCCTTCCCGAGTACAGTCAGTCCCCACACTCCATCCCGACTACAGTCAGTCCCCACACTCCGTCCCGAGTACAGTCTGACCCCACACTCCGTCCCGACTACAGTCAGTCCCCACACTCCTTCCCGAGTACACTCCGTCCCCACACTCTATCCCGGGTACAGTTCGTCCCCACACTCCATCCTGAGAATAGTTAGTCCCCACAGAACGTCCCGAGTACAGTCAGTCCCCACACTCTGTCCCGAGTACAGTCAGTCCCCACACTCCGTCCAGACTACAGTCAGTCCGCACACTCTGTCCCGGCTACAGTCAGTCCCCACACTCTGTCCCGAGTACAGTCAGTCCCCACACTCTGTCCCGAGTACAGTCAGTCCCCACACTCCGTCCTGAGTACAGTCAGTCCCCACACTCCTTCCCGAGTACAGTCAGTCCCCACACTCCGTCCCGAGTACAGTCAGTCCCCACACTCCGTCCCGAGTACAGTCAGTCCCCACACTCCTTCCCGATTACAGTCAGTCCCCACACTCCTTCCCGAGTACACTCCGTCCCCACACTCTATCCCGGGTACAGTTCGTCCACACACTCCATCCTGAGAATAGTTAGTCCCCACAGAACGTCCCGAGTACAGTCAGTCCCCACACTCCGTCCCAAGTACAGTCAGTCCGCACACTCTGTCCCGACTACAGTCAGTCCCCACACTCCGTCCCGAGTACTGTCAGTCCCCACACTCCTTCCCGAGTCCATTCAGTCCCCACACTCCGTCCCGATTACAGTCAGTCCCCACACTCCTTCCCGACTCCATTAAATCCCACACTCCGTCCCGAGTACAGTAAGTCCCCACACTCCGTCCCGAGTACAGTCAGTCCGCAAACTCCGTCCCGAGTACAGTCAGTCCCCACACTCCTTCCCGACTCCATTAAATCCCACACTCCGTCCCGAGTACAGTAAGTCCCCACACTCCGTCCCGACTACAGTCAGTCCCCACACTCCGTCCCGAGTACAGTAAGTCCCCACACTCCGTCCCGACTACAGTCAGTCCGCAAACTCCGTCCCGAGTACAGTCAGTCCCCACACTCCTTCCCAAGTACAGTCAGTCCCCACACTCCGTCCTGAGTACAGTCAGTCCCCACACTCCTTCCCGAG
The DNA here is from genome assembly GCF_037043375.1 of Chiloscyllium plagiosum. Classification (NCBI taxonomy): domain Eukaryota; kingdom Metazoa; phylum Chordata; class Chondrichthyes; order Orectolobiformes; family Hemiscylliidae; genus Chiloscyllium; species Chiloscyllium plagiosum. Next base: position 64,759,933 of record NW_028270153.1, read on the forward strand.
TACAGTCAGTCCCCACACTCCGTCCCGAGTACTGTCAGTCCCCACACTCCTTCCCGAGTCTATTCAATCCCCACACTCCGTCCCGGGTACAGTCATTCCCCACACTCCTTCCCGAGTACTGTCAGTCCCCACACTCCTTCCCGAGTCCATTCAATCCCCACACTCCGTCCCGATTACAGTCAGTCCGCACACTCCTTCCCGAGTCCAGTCAATCCCCACACTCCGTCCCGACTACAGTCAGTCCCCACACTCTGTCCCGGTTACAGTCAGTCCCCACACTCTGTCCCGGTTACAGTCAGTCCCCACACTCTGTCCCGGTTACAGTCAGTCCCCACACTCCGTCCCGAGTACAGTCAGTCCCCACACTCTGTCCCGGTTACAGTCAGTCCCCACACTCCGTCCCGAGTACAGTCAGTCCCCACACTCCTTCCCGAGTACAGTCAGTCCCGACACTCTGTCCCGAGTCCAGTCAGTCCCCACACTCCGTCCCGAGTACAGTCAGTCCTCACACTCCGTCCCATGTACAGTCAGTTCCCACATTACTTCCCGGGTACAGTCAGTCCCCACACTCTGTCCCGAGTACAGTCAGTCCCCACACTCTGTCCCGAGTACAGTCAGTCCCCACACTCCGTCCCGACTCCAGTCAGTCCGCACACTCCGTCCCGAGTACAGTCAGTCCCCACACTCTGTCCCGAGTCCAGTCAGTCCCCACACTCTGTCCCGAGTCCAGTCAGTCCCCACACTCCGTCCCGGGTACTGTCAGTCCCCACACTCCGTCCCGGGTACTGTCAGTCCCCACACTCCTTCCCGAGTACAGTCAGTCCCCACACTCCGTCCCGGGTACTGTCAGTCCCCACACTCCTTCCCGAGTACAGTCAGTCCCCACACTCCGTCCCGAGTCCAGTCAGTCCCCACACTCCTTTTCCGAGTCCAGTCAGTCCCCACACTCCTTTTCCGAGTCCAGTCAGTCCCCACACTCCGTCCCGAGTCCAGTCAGTCCCCACACTCCTTCCCGAGTACAGTCAGTCCCCACACTCCGTCCCGAGTCCAGTCAGTCCCCACACTCCTTTTCCGAGTCCAGTCAGTCCGCACACTCCTTCCCGGGTACTGTCAGTCCCCACACTCCTTCCCGAGTACAGTCAGTCCAAACACTCCATCCCGACTACAGTCAGTCCCCACACTCCGTCCCGAGTACAGTCAATCCGCACACTCCGTCCCATGTACAGTCAGTCCCCACACTCCTTCACGAGTACAGTCAGTCCCCACACTCCTTCCCGAGTACAGTCAGTCCCCACACTCCGTCCCGACTACAGTCAGTCCGCACATTCCTTCCCGGTTACAGTCAGTCCCCACACTCCGTCCCGAGTCCAGTCAGTCCCCACACTCCGTCCCGGGTACTGTCAGTCCCCACACTCCTTCCCGAGTACAGTCAGTCCCCACACTCCATCCCGACTACAGTCAGTCCCCACACTCCGTCCCGAGTACAGTCTGACCCCACACTCCGTCCCGACTACAGTCAGTCCCCACACTCCTTCCCGAGTACACTCCGTCCCCACACTCTATCCCGGGTACAGTTCGTCCCCACACTCCATCCTGAGAATAGTTAGTCCCCACAGAACGTCCCGAGTACAGTCAGTCCCCACACTCTGTCCCGAGTACAGTCAGTCCCCACACTCCGTCCAGACTACAGTCAGTCCGCACACTCTGTCCCGGCTACAGTCAGTCCCCACACTCTGTCCCGAGTACAGTCAGTCCCCACACTCTGTCCCGAGTACAGTCAGTCCCCACACTCCGTCCTGAGTACAGTCAGTCCCCACACTCCTTCCCGAGTACAGTCAGTCCCCACACTCCGTCCCGAGTACAGTCAGTCCACACACTCCGTCCCGAGTACAGTCAGTCCCCACACTCCTTCCCGATTACAGTCAGTCCCCACACTCCTTCCCGAGTACACTCCGTCCCCACACTCTATCCCGGGTACAGTTCGTCCACACACTCCATCCTGAGAATAGTTAGTCCCCACAGAACGTCCCGAGTACAGTCAGTCCCCACACTCCGTCCCAAGTACAGTCAGTCCGCACACTCTGTCCCGACTACAGTCAGTCCCCACACTCCGTCCCGAGTACTGTCAGTCCCCACACTCCTTCCCGAGTCCATTCAGTCCCCACACTCCGTCCCGATTACAGTCAGTCCCCACACTCCTTCCCGACTCCATTAAATCCCACACTCCGTCCCGAGTACAGTAAGTCCCCACACTCCGTCCCGACTACAGTCAGTCCGCAAACTCCGTCCCGAGTACAGTCAGTCCCCACACTCCTTCCCGACTCCATTAAATCCCACACTCCGTCCCGAGTACAGTAAGTCCCCACACTCCGTCCCGACTACAGTCAGTCCCCACACTCCGTCCCGAGTACAGTAAGTCCCCACACTCCGTCCCGACTACAGTCAGTCCGCAAACTCCGTCCCGAGTACAGTCAGTCCCCACACTCCTTCCCAAGTACAGTCAGTCCCCACACTCCGTCCTGAGTACAGTCAGTCCCCACACTCCTTCCCGAGTACAGTCAGTCCCCACACTCCGTCCCGAGTACTGTCAGTCCCCACACTCCTTCCCGAGTCTATTCAATCCCCACACTCCGTCCCGGGTACAGTCATTCCCCACACTCCTTCCCGAGTACTGTCAGTCCCCACACTCCTTCCCGAGTCCATTCAATCCCCACACTCCGTCCCGATTACAGTCAGTCCGCACACTCCTTCCCGAGTCCAGTCAATCCCCACACTCCGTCCCGAGTACAGTCAGTCCCCACACTCTGTCCCGGTTACAGTCAGTCCCCACACTCTGTCCCGGTTACAGTCAGTCCCCACACTCCGTCCCGAGTACAGTCAGTCCCCACACTCTGTCCCGGTTACAGTCAGTCCCCACACTCCGTCCCGAGTACAGTCAGTCCCCACACTCCTTCCCGAGTACAGTCAGTCCCGACACTCTGTCCCGAGTCCAGTCAGTCCCCACACTCCGTCCCGAGTACAGTCAGTCCTCACACTCCGTCCCATGTACAGTCAGTTCCCACATTACTTCCCGGGTACAGTCAGTCCCCACACTCTGTCGCGAGTACAGTCAGTCCCCACACTCTGTCCCGAGTACAGTCAGTCCCCACACTCCGTCCCGAGCACTGTCAGTCCCCACACTCCGTCCCGACTACAGTCCAAACCCACACTCCGTCCTGATTACAGTTCGTTCCCACACTCGATCCTGAGAATAGTCAGTCCCCACAGAACGTCCGGAGTCCAGTCAGTCCCCACACTCTGTCCCGATTACAGTCAGTCCCCACACTCCGTCCCGACTACAGTCAGTCCCCACACTCCGTCCCGACTACAGTCAGTCCCCACACTCCTTCCCGAGTACAGTCAGTCCCCACACTCCTTCCCGAGTACAGTCAGTCCCCACACTCCGTCCCAAGTACAGTCAGTCCCCACACTCCGTCCCAAGTACAGTCAGTCCCCACACTCCGTCCCGAGTACAGTCAGTCCCCACACTCCGTCCCGAGTACAGTCAGTCCCCACACTCCGTCCCGACTACAGTCAGTCCCCACACTCCTTCCCGAGTACAGTCAGTCCCCACACTCCGTCCCAAGTACAGTCAGTCCCCACACTCCGTCCCAAGTACAGTCAGTCCCCACACTCCGTCCCAAGTACAGTCAGTCCCCACACTCCGTCCCGAGTACAGTCAGTCCCCACACTCCGTCCCATGTACAGTCAGTCCGCACACTCCGTCCCATGTACAGTCAGTCCCCACACTCCTTCCCGAGTCCAGTCAGTCCCCACACTCCGTCCCGACTACAGTCAGTCCCCACACTCCGTCCCGACTACAGTCAGTCCCCACACTCCGTCCCGGTTACAGTCAGTCCGCACACTCTGTCCCGACTACAGTCAGTCCCCACACTCTGTCCCGAGTACAGTCAGTCCCCACACTCTGTCCCGAGTACAGTCAGTCCCCACACTCCGTCCCATGTACAGTCAGTCCCCACACTCCGTCCCGATTACAGTCAGTCCGCACACTCCTTCCCGGGTACAGTCAGTCCCCACACTCCGTCCCGAGTCCAGTCAGTCCCCACACTCCGTCCCGACTACAGTCAGTCCGCACACTCCTTCCCGGGTACAGTCAGTCCCAACACTCCGTCCCTACTACAGTTAGTCCACACACTCCTTCCCGGGTACAGTCATTCCCCACACTCCGTCCCGAGTACAGTCAGTCCCCACACTCCGTCCCGAGTACAGTCAGTCCCCACACTCCTTCCCGAGTCCAGTCAGTCCCCACACTCCGTCCCGACTACAGTCAGTCCGCAAACTCCGTCCCGAGTACAGTCAGTCCCCACACTCCTTCCCGAGTACAGTCAGTCCCGACACTCTGTCCCGAGTCCAGTCAGTCCCCACACACCGTCCTGAGTACACTCCGTCCCCACACTCCGTCCCGAGTACAGTCAGTCCCCACACTCCGTCCCATGTACAGTCAGTCCCCACACTCCTTCCCGGGTACAGTCAGTCGCCACACTCCGTCCCGAGCACTGTCAGTCCCCACACTCCGTCCCGACTACAGTCCAACCCCACACACCGTCCTGATTACAGTTCGTTCCCACACTCAACCCGAGTACAGTCAGTCCCCACACTCCGTCCCATGTACAGTCAGTCCCCACACTCTGTCCCGGGTACAGTCAGTCCCCACACTCCGTCCCGACTAGTCAGTCCCCATAATCCGTCCCGGGCACAGTCAGTCCCCACACTCCGTCCCGAGTACAGTCAGTCCCCACACTTCGTCCCGAGTACAGTCAGTCCCCACACTCCGTCCCGGGTACAGTCAGTCCCCACACTCCTTCCCAAGTACAGTCAGTCCCCACACTTTTTCCCGAGTACAGTCAGTCCCCACACTCCGTCCCGAGTACAGTCAGTCTCCACACTCCGTCCCGACTACAGTCAGTCCACACACTCCTTCCCGAGTACAGTCAGTCCCCACACTCCGTCCCGACTACAGTCAGTCTCCACACTCCTTCCCGAGTACAGTCAGTCCCCTCACTCCGTCCCGACTACAGTCAGTCCCCACACTCCGTCCCGACTACAGTCAGTCCACACACTCCTTCCCGAGTACAGTCAGTCCCCACACTCCGTCCCGACTACAGTCAGTCTCCACACTCCTTCCCGAGTACAGTCAGTCCCCTCACTCCGTCCCGACTACAGTCAGTCCCCACACTCCGTCCCGAGTACAGTCAGTCCCCACACTCTGTCCTGAGTACAGTCAGTCCCCACACTCCACCCCGAGTCCAGTCAGTCCCCACACTCTGTCCCGACTACAGTCAGTCCCCACACTCCTTCCCGAGTACACTCCGTCCCCACACTCTATCCCGGGTACAGTTCGTCCACACACTCCATCCTGAGAATAGTTAGTCCCCACACTCCGTCCCGAGTACAGTCAGTCCCCACACTCTTTCCCGAGTACAGTCAGTCCCCACACTCCGTCCCAAGTACAGTCAGTCCGCACACTCTGTCCCGACTACAGTCAGTCCCCACACTCTGTCCCGAGTACAGTCAGTCCCCACACTCTGTCCCGAGTACAGTCAGTCCCCACACTCCTCCCATGTACAGTCAGTCCCCACACTCCTTCCCGGGTACAGTCAGTCCCCACACTCCGTCCCGAGCACAGTCAGTCCCCACACTCCGTCCCGACTACAGTCCAACCCCACACTCCGTCCTGATTACAGTTAATTCCCACACTCGATCCTGAGAATAGTTAGTCCCCACAGAACGTCCCGACTACAGTCAGTCCCCACACTCTGTCCCGGGTACAGTCAGTCCCCACTCTCCGTCCCGACTAGTCAGTCCCCACACTCCGTCCCGAGTACAGTCAGTCCCCAGACTCCATACCGGGTACAGTCAGTCCCCACACACCGTCCCGACTACAGTCAGTCCCCACAGTCCTTCCCAAGTACAGTCAGTCCCCACACTCTGTCCCGAGTACAGTCAGTCCCCACACTCCGTCCCGAGTACAGTCAGTCCGCACACTCTGTCCCGGATACTATCAGTCCCCACCCTCCTTCCCAGGTACAGTCAATCCCCACACTGCTTCCCGACTACAGTCAGTCCCCACACTCCTTCCCGGGTACAGTCAGTCCCCACACTCCTTCCCGGGTACAGTCAGTCCCCACACTCCTTCCCGACTACAGTCAGTCCCCACACTCCGTCCTGGTTACAGTTCGTCCCCACACTCTGTCCCGAGTACAGTCTGTCCCCACACTCCGTCCCGAGTACAGTCAGTCCCCACACTCCGTCCCGGGTACAGTCAGTCCCCACACACCGTCCCTGGTACAGTCAGTCCCCACACTCTGTCCCGGGTACAGTCAGTCCCCACACTCCGTCCTGACTACAGTCAGTCCCCTCACTCCATCCCGAGTACAGTCAGTCCCCATACTCCGTCCCGAGTACAGTCAGTCCCCACACTCCTTCACGAGTACAGTCAGTCCTCACACTGCATCCCAGTTACAATCAGTCCCCACACTCTATCCCGGGTGCAATCAGTCCGCACACTCTGTCCCAGGTACAGTCAGTCCCCACACTCTGTCCTGAGTACAGTCAGTCCCCACACTCCACACCGGGTCCAGTCAATCCCCACACTCTGTCTTGGGTACAGTCATTCCCCAAACTCCGTCCCGAGTACAGTCATTCCCCAAACTCCGTCCCGAGTACAGTCATTCCCACACTCCGTCCCGAGTACAGTCATTCCCACATTGTCCTGAGCATTGAAAGCATGGCTCTGTTGCGTGATAAAGATCTTTTGAAGTTCTCCTGCCTCAGGAAAGCAATATAAATAATGACGGATCCCTCCCACCCCAGCTATACTCCTCTCCACCTTTCCCGTTTGGCAGACGATTTAGGTTTAAATCCACGTATGAACGAATTCATTATCAGACTTTTGAACAGTCTGCTCAAATGTTTATTCTGATCTCTCTCTCTGCACCTTCTCTCCGGCTGTGACACTGTATTCTGCACTTTGTCCTGTTACCCTGATGCACTTTGTATGTACAATCTTCCTGCATAGCACGCAAAACAGCACTTTCCACTGTATGTCGGTACATGTGACAAAACAATCAAAATCCAATCAAACGGCCTGAGACTCATTGTCCCGTCTTGTGTCCCAATGTTAGCAGTGAGAGCTCCTTGTGTAGAAATTAGCTGCCCTCTTTCCCACGCTATAACAGTCCCTACACTTCAAAACACAGCTTTATTTACAGTTCTGAGGCAGGGTCCCTTGACCCTTAACTCTGATTTCTCTCCACAGATGCTGCCAGACCTGCTCAGCTTTTCCAGCAATTTCTGTTTTTGTTTCTGTATTTACAGCAACCTGCTTTCCGAACTACTGAAGTAAAATTTAGCTCCTTGCAAACCGTTCAAAAATCGAGGTTAGCATTTGGCCGGCCCCTCCGTCAGCCCCCGTTTGGAGTTAGTAAGGGAGCAGTGTGAGCACAGGAGGTCACTGTGACCTCCTCTCCCACTCATTGGCTCTGCGTTCAGTGTCTGGGTGATGGCTGACACAGGTTGCAGTCAGTCATGTAACCCGACTCAAGCCTGCAAGTCAACATGAATCCTACAAACATTTCCTGTGCTGGATTCCACTTCACTAATGCAGCACAAAGAAATGTAATTATAGAAAATGATTTGCTGTACACAAGTAAGGCAGCATCAAAAGCCGCCAGATATCAATCAGACTGCTATGAATTTGCTTTGTGCGGTGACTGAGGCAAATTCATCTGTAAATCTCATTGTCATTGACTTGCAACCTGTGTAATAGTCTGTGTGGAAAGAATCTATTGACTTCCTGCTACACCAGACACATAACTCCTTGCCCTCGCTAACAGATGCACTGTTTAACAAACAAACGATGCCCCTGGGTAAATGAGTGAGACAGGAGAGATTCAGCTTTTGCCTGGAAGAGATTATTTCACTACACGTGACTTATTTTATTAAGTCGATTGGGTAATTAAGTCACCTTGAATAAGTCTACTTTGCTCAGGGAACAGAAGGACAAAGAGAAAGGCAGAAAGAGGTGCAAATAGAAAGGGACAGAGACGTTGAGGGAGATAAATAGAGATAGTGACATAGACGGACAGAGTTATAAGTGACAGTGACAGAAATAGAGTTAAATAGAGGGTGGTATTTAACAGAAGCATAGAATCCCTACAATGTGGAAAGAGGCCATTCAGCCCATCGAGTTCACACTGACCCTCCGTGAGGGGAAGTTCTGTTTGTTGACATCCCCTTTATGGAAACCTCACTAGATTAAGTGCCACTCAGACACATGGGGGGGAGAGGGTTGCCTTCCTCAGGGTCAAGGACATTGGGCAGGAGTGGAGGTAGGGGGCAGAATAAATACCCTGCCCATTGAGAGCTGCTGGGCCTACCAGTGTCTGGGCCTGTCTACTGAATCACAGCACCACTTGGAGACAGAGGTGGTAAGTGGTACTGCACCCACCCAAGGCCCAGGATCGTCTCTGCGACCAGGGTCCACTGGGAGTGGGGGGGTAGCTGGGGAAGGGTCCGGAGCAAGGCTGGGGTGAGTGATTGTTGGCAGGTTGCCTCACCATCTGCCTCCACCCCCTTCCAGGCCCCACCAGCATGCGGCGTGGGTTTGCTTATTGTGCTCCCAGCAAGCATGCCTCCCGCTGTCTCCCCTCCCCTCCCTTCTAGTGGGGATGAAGGGTTTCAATCAGTTATGGGCATGGGAAGGCCAACTACAGGTGGAGGTGAGAAGGATGTGGGGTCTCCCACCCCATTGCCCTCCTGCCTAGTTTGCACCTTCCACCTTCGCCCCACGATCAAACACCGATTCAAAACTGACCGCTTGGTTGGCACCTCACCCACCACCTTCACCCTCTCCCTCCACCCTCAGTGCTCAGTAACAGTGATGTGTACCATCTAACACGATGCACTGCTTAAAGGCTCCTTCAACATTTATTGACAAGACTGCCATTTCTTACCTCCAGTAGGACAAGGGGCAGCAGGTACATGGGAACACTACCCCCTGCAAGTTCCCCTCCAAGTCACTCACCACCCTGACTTGGAAATATATCGCCGTTCCTTCACCGTCGCTGGGTCAAATCCTAGAATTCCCTCCCTAACGGCTTCAGCAGTGACACCCCTATCCCATGAGCACCTTTTTTCCAACAAGTTACCACAACGGAGATAATTAAATGCTGCCCAGAGAAACAGACTGGGACAGGGAGATTGACAAGCAGACTATAGGATGAACATAAAGATACAGCCAGAACAAAGGCAAAAGGCAGAAAGCTGAGACAGAAACGGTAGGACATTAGGAATGGAAGTAGGCTATTCAACCCCTGATGAAGAGCTTATACTTGAAACGTCAATTCTCCTGCTCCTCGGATGCTGCCTGACCGGCTGTGCTTTTCCAGCATCACACTTTTTGACTCATTCAACCTCTAAAGCGTATACTGCTCTTTCATTAGTTCATGGTTGTGTATAATCTCCATTCCATTTACCCACCTAGACTCCATATCTTTTCAGATACAACCAGGAGTGGCTCAGTGTTTAGCGCTGTAGCCTCACAGTGCCAAGGACCCAGGTTTTATTCCACCCTCAGGCGACTGACTGTGTGGAGTTTGCACGTTCTCCCCGTGTCTGTGTGGGTTTCCTCCGGGTGCTCCGGTTTCCGCCCACAGTCCGAAGATGTGCAAGTTAGTGGGAAATTGTCCGTGGATTAGCCATGGGAAATGCAGGGCCCAAGGTTGGGAGATAGTGGGCTTGGCTGGGACTCTCTTCAGAGGGTCAATGTAGATTCGATGGGCTGAAAAGTCTACTTCCACACTGTAGGGATTCACTAAAAAGTTTTCATTGTAAGAATGAGAGAAGAACAGAAAAGGTAGTTGTCATCCTGGCCGTCCAGCCCTATCCAGAAAGGTGAGCAGTTTGTGTTGTCTGCGATGGTGATCTTGCCTCCAAATACTCCAAAATGTCTCTGCTGCTCTGAGCAGGTGAGGAGTACACTTCATGGAATCCACAGGAGGCTCACTTTTCCCTGTGTCAGTGTCGTTGGAGATTCAGGATTATTTTTGGTGACATTTCTTGTGAATGCCAGCGGCAGATGGCACAATGGGGACATACGTGTCGTGGCAACTTGACATCCCATCTGCACATGAGCTGGCAGCCATTTTATCCGCCATTTTGGGCACCTGGACAAGGAGAGCAATTACTTCCCCTTCAATAGAAAAGGGGACCAGTCCGCAGAGGGAAACAGGCACAGCTGTAGTCCGCAGTCCCTCCTCTCCTAGCGTCCCTCCCCTCCCTGGGGGTCTGGGCAGGGCCCCCTCCCTGGGGTCAGCCCCAAGACTGGAGAGTGGCAGCAGAGTAATAATCACGACGAAGGGGCCGCAGTCAAGGAGACCTACTCCGAGGGGATGGTCAGCCCCAGCCTCTGCCTCGGCCTCCCCACCTTGTTGCCAGCCTCCAGAGACCCCTCGTCTCTTCCCCCTCTCTCCCTCCAGTGCCATGTCTCCATGTGTACGGAGGACCGGTTTGCTTTTTGTAGATAATCATTCCGATCAGGGGCAGCAGGAGCAGCTCCCTCCCAGGGCACTCCAATTGAAAAAGCAATAGAAAACCCTGCAAGGGGGCAATATCTTACACTCCACTTTCGTGGGATTCAGACGAACAAGAGGAAATTTAAATCCTTCCTGAACAGGGCCCCTCTGCACTGACACCCCCCCCCCCTCCCCCCCCCCCCCCACCACCCCCACTCTGGGCCAATAACAAGACTTTCTCTAAAACCTCCTGAGTTGACAAGAGCAGTGAGGGCTGTCTGTGTGGAGTTTGCACATTCTCCCCGTGTCTGTGTGGGTTTCCCCAGGGTGCTCCGGTTTCCTCCCACAGTCCAAAGGTGTGCCGGTCAGGTGGATTGGCCATACTAAATTGCACATAGTGTTCAGGGATGTGTATTGGATAGGGGAATGGGTCTGGGTAGGATAATTTTCAGAGGATTGGTGTGGACTTGTTGGGCCAAATGGCCTGTTTCCACACTGTAGGGATTCTATGTTCTGTCCTATGTATATTCGGATGCAGCTCTGGGTGGTAACAAGAAACCAGTTGGTCTATGGACCAGTGAGCAGTTACTAATGATAAGGGCATTTTGTGATTGGTTGGCAGGTTATTATACAGCTTGGAGCTGGGAACAAGACAAAGAAATGGGATTTGATCTCCGCCAGCGCAGGAGCGGTCTCTCTGTTCACTGCAGACAAAAACTCTCTGTAAACCTGAAGAAAACCAGTTTTTCTGTCCTTCAGCAGTTGCTGTAAACATACCCCATACCCCACACTGAACACACACACACCCCATACCCCACACTGAACACACACACACCCCCATACCCCACACTGAACACACACACACACACACAAACACACCCCATACCCCACACTGAACACACACACACCCCATACCCCACACTGAAAACACACACACACCCCATACCCCACACTGAACACACACACACACACACACACACACAAACACACCCCATACCCTACTCTGCCCACACTGACTGTGTGGAGTTTGCACATTCTCCCCGTGTCTGCGTGGGTTTCCTCCGGGTGCTCCGGTTTCCTCCCACAGTCCAAAGATGTGCAGGCCAGGTGAATTGGCCATGCTAAATTGTCCGTAGTGTTAGGTTAAAGGGGTAAATGTAGGGGTATGGGTGGGTTGCGCTTCGGCGGGTCGGTGTGGACTTGTTGGGCCGAAGGGCCTGTTTCCACACTGTAAGTAATCTAATCTAATCTACATACACCCCATACCCCACACTGAACACACACACACCCCATACCCCATACCCCACACTGAACACACACACACACCATACCCCACTCTGCCCACACGCACACCCCATACCCCACACTGAACACACACACACACCCCATACCCCACACTGAACACACACACACCCCATACCCCACACTGAACACACACACACACCCCATACTCCACACTGAACACACACACACACCCCATACCCCATACCCCACACTGCCCACACACACACCCCATACCCCACACTGCCCACACACACACCCCATACCCCACACTGAACACACACACACACCCCATACCCCACACTGAACACACACACACACCCCATACCCCACACTGAACACACACACACCCCGTACCCCACACTGAACACACACACACCCCATACCCCACACTGAACACACACACACCCCATACCCCACACTGAACACACACACACACCCCATACCCCACACTGAACACACACACACCCCGTACCCCACACTGAACACACACACACCCCATACCCCACACTGAACACACACACACACCCCATACACCACACTGAACACACACACACCCCGTACCCCACACTGAACACACACACACCCCATACCCCACACTGCCCACACACACACCCCATACCCCACACTGCCCACACACACACCCCATACCCCACACTGAACACACACACACACCCCATACCCCACACTGCCCACACACACACCCCATACCCCACACTGCCCACACACACACCCCATACCCCACACTGAACACACACACACACCCCATACCCCACACTGAACACACACACACACCCCATACCCCACACTGAACACACACACACCCCATACCCCACACTGAACACACACACACACCCCATACCCCACACTGAACACACACACACCCCATACCCCACACTGAACACACACACACCCCATACCCCACACTGAACACACACACACACCCCATACCCCACACTGAACACACACACACACCCCATACCCCACACTGAACACACACACACCCCATACCCCACACTGAACACACACACACACCCCATACCCCACACTGAACACACACACACCCCATACCCCACACTGAACACACACACACCCCATACCCCACACTGAACACACACACACCCCATACCCCACACTGAACACACACACACCCCATACCCCACACTGCCCACACACACACCCCATACCCCACACTGAACACACACACACCCCATACCCCACACTGAACACACACACACCCCGTACCCCACACTGAACACACACACACCCCATACCCCACACTGAACACACACACACCCCATACCCCACACTGCCCACACACACACCCCATACCCCACACTGAACACACACACACCGCATACCCCACTCTGCCCACACGCACACCCCATACCCCACACTGAACACACACACACACCCCATACCCCACACTGAACACACACACACCCCATACCCCACACTGAACACACACACACACCGCATACCCCACACTGAACACACACACACACCCCATACCCCACACTGAACACACACACACCCCATACCCCACACTGAACACACACACACACCGCATACCCCACACTGAACACACACACACACCCCATACCCCACATGAACACACACACACACCCCATACCCCACACTGAACACACACACACCCCGTACCCCACACTGAACACACACACACCCCATACCCCACACTGAACACACACACACCCCGTACCCCACACTGAACACACACACACCCCATACCCCACACTGAACACACACACACCCCATACCCCACACTGAACACACACACACCCCGTACCCCACACTGCCCACACACACACCCCATACCCCACACTGAACACACACACACCCCGTACCCCACACTGCCCACACACACACCCCATACCCCACACTGAACACACACACACCCCATACCCCACACTGAACACACACACACCCCGTACCCCACACTGAACACACACACACCCCATACCCCACACTGAACACACACACACACCCCATACCCCACACTGAACACACACACACCCCATACCCCACACTGAACACACACACACCCCATACCCCACACTGAACACACACACACACCCCATACCCCACACTGAACACACACACACCCCATACCCCACACTGAACACACACACACCCCGTACCCCACACTGCCCACACACACACCCCATACCCCACACTGAACACACACACACCCCGTACCCCACACTGCCCACACACACACCCCATACCCCACACTGAACACACACACACCCCATACCCCACACTGAACACACACACACCCCGTACCCCACACTGAACACACACACACCCCATACCCCACACTGCCCACACACACACCCCATACCCCACACTGAACACACACACACCCCATACCCCACACTGAACACACACACACCCCATACCCCACACTGCCCACACACACACCCCATACCCCACACTGAACACACACACACCCCATACCCCACACTGAACACACACACACACCCCATACCCCACACTGAACACACACACACACACACCCCATACCCCACACTGAACACACACACACCCCATACCCCACACTGAACACACACACACACACACCCCATACCCCACACTGAACACACACACACACCCCATACCCCACACTGAACACACACACACCCCATACCCCACACTGAACACACACACACACACACCCCATACCCCACACTGAACACACACACACACCCCATACCCCACACTGAACACACACACACACACACCCCATACCCCACACTGAACACACACACACCCCATACCCCACACTGAACACACACACACCGCATACCCAACACTGAACACACACACACCCCATACCCCACACTGAACACACACACACACACACCCCATACCCCACACTGAACACACATACACCCCATACCCCACACTGAACACACACACATCCCATACCCCACACTGAACACACACACACCCCATACCCCACACTGAACACACACACACACCCCATACCCCACACTGAACACACACACACACCCCATACCCCACACTGAACACACACACACCCCATACCCCACACTGAACACACACACACCCCATACCCCACACTGAACACACACACACACCATACCCCACACTGAACACACACACACACCATACCCCACACTGAACACACACA
Organism: Chiloscyllium plagiosum; assembly: GCF_037043375.1. Classification (NCBI taxonomy): domain Eukaryota; kingdom Metazoa; phylum Chordata; class Chondrichthyes; order Orectolobiformes; family Hemiscylliidae; genus Chiloscyllium; species Chiloscyllium plagiosum. The sequence goes on from NW_028270153.1 coordinate 64,774,963, forward strand.
CACACCATACCCCACACTGAACACACACACACCCCATACCCCACACTGAACACACACACACACCCCATACCCCACACTGAACACACACACACACACCATACCCCACACTGAACACACACACACCCCATACCCCACACTGAACACACACACACACCCCATACCCCACACTGAACACACACACACACACCATACCCCACACTGAACACACACACACCCCATACCCCACACTGAACACACACACACACACCATACCCCACACTGAACACACACACACACACCATACCCCACACTGAACACACACACACCCCATACCCCACACTGAACACACACACACCCCATACCCCACACTGAACACACACACACCCCATACCCCACACTGAACACACACACACCCCATACCCCACACTGAACACACACTCACCCCATACCCCACACTGAACACACACACACCCCATACCCCACACTGAACACACACACACCCCATACCCCACACTGAACACACACACACCCCATACCCCACACTGAACACAAACACACCCCATACCCCACACTGAACACAAACACACCCCATACCCCACACTGAACACACACACACACAAACACACCCCATACCCCACTCTGCCCACACGCACACCCCATACCCCACACTGAACACACACTCACCCCATACCCCACACTGAACACACATACACCCCATACCCCACACTGAACACACACACACCCCATACCCCACACTGAACACACACACACCCCATACCCCACACTGAACACACACACACCCCATACCCCACACTGAACACACACACACCCCATACCCCACACTGAACACACACACACCCCATACCCCACACTGAACACACATACACCCCATACCCCACACTGAACACACACACACCCCATACCCCACACTGAACACACATACACCCCATACCCCACACTGAACACACACACACCCCATACCCCACACTGAACACACACACACCCCGTACCCCACACTGAACACACACACACCATACCCCACACTGAACACACACACCCCATACCCCACACTGAACACACACACCCCATACCCCACACTGAACACACACACACACCCCATACCCCACACTGAACACACACACACCCCATACCCCACACTGAACACACACACACACCCCATACCCCACACTGAACACAAACACACCCCATACCCCACACTGAACACACACACCCCATACCCCACACTGAACACACACACACACAACACACCCCATACCCCACTCTGAACACGCACACCCCATACCCCACACTGAACACACACACACCCCATACCCCACACTGAACACACACACACACACCCCATACCCCACACTGAACACAAACACACCCCATACCCCACACTGAACACGCACACCCCATACCCCACACTGAACACACACACACCCCATACCCCACACTGAACACACACACACACACACACACCCCACACTGAACACACACACACACACAAACACACCCCATACCCCACTCTGCCCACACGCACACCCCATACCCCACACTGAACACGCACACCCCATACCCCACACTGAACACACACTCACCCCATACCCCACACTGAACACACACACACCCCATACCCCACACTGAACACACACACACCCCATACCCCACACTGAACACACACACACCCCATACCCCACACTGAACACAAACACACCCCATACCCCACACTGAACACACACACACACACAAACACACCCCATACCCCACTCTGCCCACACGCACACCCCATACCCCACACTGAACACACGCTCACCCCATACCCCACACTGAACACACACACACCCCATACCCCACACTGAACACACACACACCCCATACCCCACACTGAACACACACACACCCCATACCCCACACTGAACACACACACACCCCATACCCCACACTGAACACAAACACACCCCATACCCCACATTGAACACACACACACCCCATACCCCACACTGAACACACACACACCCCATACCCCACACTGAACACACACACACACACACAAACACACCCCATACCCCACTCTGCCCACACGCACACCCCATACCCCACACTGAACACACACACACCCCATACCCCACACTGAACACACACACACACACACAAACACACCCCATACCCCACACTGAACACACACACACACCCCATACCCCACACTGAACACACACACACACCCCATACCCCACACTGAACACACACACACACACCCCACACTGAACACACACACACACACAAACACACCCCATCCCCCACTCTGCCCACACGCACACCCCATACCCCACACTGAACACACACACACCCCATACCCCACACTGAACACACACACACACACACACACACCCCATACCCCACATTGAACACACACACACCATACCCCACACTGAACACACACACACCCCATACCCCACACTGAACACACACACACACACCCCATACCCCCCCACACACACACACCCCATACCCCACACTGAACACAAACACACCCCATACCCCACACTGAACACAAACACACCCCATACCCCACACTGAACACACACACACCCCATACCCCACACTGAACACACACACAAACACACCCCATACCCCACACTGAACACACACACCCCATACCCCACACTGAACACACACACACACACACCCCATACCCCACACTGAATACACACACCCCAAACCCCCCCACACACACACACCCCATACCCCACACTGAACACACACACACACACCATACCCCACACTGAACACACACACACCCCATACCCCACACTGAACACACACACACACCATACCCCACACTGAACACACACACACCCCATACCCCACACTGAACACACACACCCCATACCCCACACTGCCCACACACACACACACACACCATACCCCACTCTGCCCACACGCACACCCCATATCCCACACTGAACACAAACACACCCCATACCCCACACTGAACACACGCACACCCCATACCCCACACTGAACACACACACACACACACAACATACCCCACTCTGCCCACACGCACACCCCATACCCCACACTGAACACAAACACACCCCATACCCCACACTGAACACACACACACCCCATACCCCACACTGAACACACACACACCCCATACCCCACACTGAACACACACACACACACCATACCCCACTCTGCCCACACGCACACCCCATACCCCACACTGAACACACACACACCCCATACCCCACACTGAACACACACACACCCCATACCCCACACTGAACACACACACACCCCATACCCCACACTGAACACACACACACACCATACCCCACTCTGCCCACACGCACACCCCATACCCCACACTGAACACACACACACCCCATACCCCACACTGAACACACACACACCCCATACCCCACACTGAACACACACACACCCCATACCCCACACTGAACACACACACACCCCATACCCCACACTGAACACACACACACCCCATACCCCACACTGAACACACACACACCCCATACCCCACACTGAACACACACACACCCCATACCCCACACTGAACACACACACACCCCATACCCCACACTGAACACACACACACCCCATACCCCACACTGAACACACACACACCCCATACCCCACACTGAACACACACACACCCCATACCCCACACTGAACACACACACACACCATACCCCACTCTGCCCACACGCACACCCCATACCCCACACTGAACACACACACACCCCATACCCCACACTGAACACACACACACCCCATACCCCACTCTGCCCACACACACACCCCATACCCCACACTGAACACACACACACACCATACCCCACTCTGCCCACACACACACCCCATACCCCACACTGAACACACACACACCCCATACCCCACACTGAACACACACACACACCCCATACCCCACACTGAACACACACACACCCCATACCCCACACTGAACACACACACACCCCATACCCCACACTGAACACACACACACACCATACCCCACTCTGCCCACACGCACACCCCATACCCCACACTGAACACACACACACACCCCATACCCCACACTGAACACACACACACCCCATACCCCACACTGAACACACACACACCCCATACCCCACACTGAACACACACACACACCATACCCCACTCTGCCCACACGCACACCCCATACCCCACACTGAACACACACACACCCCATACCCCACACTGAACACACACACACCCCATACCCCACTCTGCCCACACACACACCCCATACCCCACACTGAACACACACACACACCATACCCCACTCTGCCCACACACACACCCCATACCCCACACTGAACACACACACACCCCATACCCCACACTGAACACACACACACACCCCATACCCCACACTGAACACACACACACCCCATACCCCACACTGAACACACACACACACCCCATACCCCACACTGAACACACACACACCCCATACCCCACACTGAACACACACACACACCCCATACCCCACACTGAACACACACACACACACCCCACACTGAACACACACACACCCCATACCCCACACTGAACACACACACACACCCCATACCCCACACTGAACACACACACTCACCCCATACCCCACACTGAACACACACACACACCCCATACCCCACACTGAACACACACACACACCCCATACCCCACACTGAACACACACACACCCCATACCCCACACTGCCCACACCACACACACACCCCATACCCCACACTGAACACACACACACACCCCATACCCCATACCCCACACTGAACACACACACACCCCATACCCCACACTGAACACACACACACCCCATACCCCACACTGAACACAAACACACCCCATACCCCACACTGAACACACACACCCCATACCCCACACTGAACACACACACACCCCATACCCCACACTGAACACACACACCCCATACCCCACACTGAACACACACACACCCCATACCCCACACTGAACACACACTCACCCCATACCCCACACTGAACACACACTCACCCCATACCCCACACTGAACACACACACACCCCATACCCCACACTGAACACACACACACCCCATACCCCACACTGAACACAAACACACCCCATACCCCACATTGAACACACACACACCCCATACCCCACACTGAACACACACACACCCCATACCCCACACTGAACACACACACACCCCATACCTCACACTGAACACAAACACACCCCATACCCCACTCTGCCCACACGCACACCCTATACCCCACACTGAACACACACACACCCCATACCCCACACTGAACACACACACACACAAACACACCCCATACCCCACACTGAACACACACACACACACCCCATACCCCACACTGAACACACACACACACACACACCCCATACCCCACACTGAACACACACACACACACACCCCACACTGAACACACACACACACACAAACACACCCCATACCCCACTCTGCCCACACGCACACCCCATACCCCACACTGAACACACACACACCCCATACCCCACACTGAACACACACACACACACACACCCCATACCCCATACTGAACATACACACACCATACCCCACACTGAACACACACACACACCCCATACCCCACACTGAACACACACACACACCCCATACCCCACACTGCCCACACACACACACACACCCCATACCCCACACTGCCCACACACACACACACACCCCATACCCCACACTGAACACACACACACACACCCCATACCCCACACTGCCCACACACACACACACACACCCCATACCCCACACTGCCCACACACACACACACACACACCATACCCCACTCTGCCTACACCACACATCCCATACCCCACACTGCCCACTCACACACCCCATACCCCACACTGCCCACAAACACACCATACCCCACACTGCCCACACCACATACCCCATACCCCACACTTTCAGTGCAAGATTATCCCACCATTCCAGGAATTGACCTTGTGAACCTACGCTGCATTCCCTCAATAGCCAGAATGTCTTTCCTCAAATTTGGAGACCAGAACTGCACACAGTACTCCAGGTACAGTCTCACCAGGGCCCTGTAAAGCTGCAGAAGCACCTCTTTGCTTCTATACTCAATCCCTCTTGTTATGAAGGCCAGCATGCTATTAGCCTTCTTCACTACCTGCTGTACCTGCATGCTTGCCTTCATTGATTGGTGTACAAGAACACCCAGATCTCTCTGTACTGCTCCTTTACCTAAATTGATTCCATTGAGGTAGTAATCTGCCTTCCTGTTCTTGCCACCAAAGTGTTTAACCATACATTTATCCACATTAAACTGCATCTGCCATGCATCTGACCACTCACCTAACTTGTCCAGGTCACCCTGTAATCTCCTAACATCCTCATCACTTTTCACCCTGCCACCCAGCTTAGTATCATCAGCAAATTTGCTAATGTTATTACTAATACCATCTTCTATATCATTAATATATATTGTAAAAAGCTGCGGCCCCAGTACTGATCCCTGCGGTACCCCACTGGTCACTGCCTGCCATTCCGAAATGGAGCCGTTTATCACTACTCTTTGTTTCCCATCAGCCAACCAACTTTCAATCCAAGTTAGGACTTTGCCCCCAATACCATGCGCCCTAATTTTGCTCACTAACCTCCTATGTGGGACTTTATCAAAAGCTTTCTGAAAGTCCAGGTACACTACATCTACTGGATCTCCCTCGTCCATCTTCAGAGTTATATCCCATACCCCACACTGCCCCCCCACCCCCCCCACACACACACACACACACCCCATACCCCACACTGAACACACACACACACACACACACACCCCATACCCCACACTGCCCACACACACACACCCCATACCCCACACTGCCCCCCCACACACAACATCCCATACCCCACACTGCCCACACTCACAGACACACCCCATACCCCACACTGCCCACACACATACACCCCACACCCTACACTGCCCACACACACACACACCATACCCCACACTGCCCACACACATACACCCCATACCCCACACTGTCCACACACTCACAGACACACCCCATACCCTACACTGCCCACACACACACACACCATACCCCACACTGCCCACACACACACACCCCATACCCCACACTGCTCACACTCACAGACACACCCCATACCCCACGCTGCCCACTCATGACACACTATCACCTTTTTCTAAACTGTTTAATGGCGTCTTACCAAGATCAGTATTGAGTCTCCACATTCCAAACGCTGTGACATCAGCACAATTGCATGCCCCACTGAGTCTCCAAGTTCCAAATGCTGTGATCTCAGCACCAATGCATGTACTATTGATGAGGGGTTCTGGAAAGCTCTGAGAAAGTGGGAGCTTGGGATGGGACCCGGTGAAACATAGAAACACACAGCATAGCAGCTGGATTTGACCATTCAGCCCTTGGAGCTGCCCCACCAGTCAGTGTGATCGCTGGCTGACCATCGGGCTCAGGCCCCTTGTTGCTGCTTTCTCCCCAAACCCTCTCATCTGTTCTGCCCTGAGAAGAATACTTCTCCTTGTTGAAAATGTTCAATGTGTTTTCTGGGAGCGAGAATTCCCCACGTTCCACCACCGCCTGGGTAAAGACACCTCTCATTTATCGCAGACCTACATGGAGGAGACCCTGTTGCAGGAAAGGCCTGCAGAGAGAGTCAGCCTGCGTTTTGTTCAGTGGTGGGGAGGACAACTCGGAATCAAATGCGTTAGATTTTACAAACATAGTTGTGAAAAGATCTGAAGAACTCTGTGAAATGCACAATCCTTGCAGTGTCACCTTTGAGACTGGCCACTGCTTTCCAGCCTCTGCCCAGAGATGCTGGCTGCCTCTTTGCACATATGTGCCCATTGTGCCCCCTACAGGCTGTATCTATATCCAACCCAAGCCTTGGATGAAATGCAGGCAGGCTGCTGTGTTCACCTCCATCCCAACACTGACTCCACTGACAACGGCACTGCAGGAGCAGGGGTACATTGTATCTCCCTGGTGAACATCGCATGTAATTCATCAGTTGTTTAACTTGAACAACAAATGATTGGTGGTGGTTTGTGCAAAAAAAATAAGATATAATTGGCTGTGAGGATTGTCTGGGACATCTTGAGAACGGAGGAGGTGCTATACAAATGCAAGTTCTCCCTTTCTAAACCTTTCTAGAGAGGGACGGTTTGCTTTCACAGTCAGCTCACGGACTGAATGAAATGAAGGTTGGGTTTGTTCGGGATGGTGTCGGATGATCCGGGTAATACGACGGACGACAAGTCGAAAGGCCAAGCCTCTGGCACGGAGAGAAAGAGGTCAGAGACCACGTCTGGGACAGGAGAGCCCCGGTAACACGGTGGGTGGGAATCCTCAACTGGGGAAAAAGGACAGGACAATGATTAGAACGAGGATGTTGGGGATGTGCAGAGACATCCTACAGAGCGACAATGCTCCCGTATCAGAGACAGACATTGTCTGGGCCTGACCTTACTGACACTCAAAGCTGATTAGCTGTACAGACTCCGTTGCACACACACACACACACACACACAAACACACAAACGCACACACACGCACACACACACACTGATTAACTGAAGTTGAGGGAGGTACCTTTATGCTGGATGGCATATATCATGATGTCATGTAACTGTTAAGTGTACAGGTCTGTCTTCTCCAGAACCTATTCCATGACTCAACACCAAATTGGTGTTTTTAACAAATGCATTATACATGCAGTCAGACAAAAACACCATGGCAACACAGCCCTGAGTTGATTGGCTCACAGTGTGGACAGAGGCCATTTGGCCACTGAGCCCATACTGACCCTCCCACCCTGATTCATCCTGTTCCTGTAACTCCACACAGTGGCCCGAGGGTGGAATCAAACCCGGGTCCCCGGTGCTATGACACAGCAGTGCTAACCACTGATGCACCGTGCCACCCCACACTCGGCTGCTCAGAGCATACTCAGGAATTGGAAACCAATTTATACACACATGACAGCAGAACTTTTAAGTTTGAAGATCCCATGGTTTGGAAATTAAACAACAAACCTCTCCGTTATAGAACATAGAACAATACAGCGCAGAACAGGCCCTTCGGCCCTCGATGTCGCACCGACCTGTGAACGATTCGCAACTCGTCCCCCTACACTATCCCAAAATCATCCACGTGCTTATCTAAGGATTGTTTAAATCTCCCTCATGTGGCTGAGTTGACTACATTAGCAGGCAGGGCATTCCACCCCCTTACCACTCTCTGAGTAAAGAACCTGCCTCTGACCTCTGTCTTAAATCTATCACCCCTCAATTTGTAGCTATGCCCCCTCGTACAAGCCAACGTCATCATCCTAGGAAAAAGACTTTCTCTGTCTACCCTATCTAATTCTCTGATCATCTTGTATGTCTCTATCAAATCCCCCCTTAGCCGCCTTCTCTCCAATGAGAACAGACCCAAGTCGCTCAGCCTTTCCTCATAAGACCTTCCCTCCAGACCAGACAACATCCTGGTAAATCTCCTCTGCACCTTTTCCAATGCTTCCACGTCCTTCCCGAAATAAGGCGACCAGAACTGTACACAATATTCCAAGTGTGGCTGCACCAGCGTTTTGTATAGTTGCAGCATGATATTGCGGTTCCGGAACTCACTCACTCTACCAATGAAACCTAACACACCGTATGCCTTCTTAACAGCACTATCCACCTGGGTGGCAACTTTCAGGGGTCTGTGCACATGGACTCCAAGATCCCTCTGCACATCCACACTACCAAGAATCTTTCCATTGACCCAGTACTCTGCCTTCCTGTTATTCTTCGCAAAGTGAATCACCTCACATTTAGCTGCATTAAACTCCATGCAGTTTATCCAAGTTCCCCTGCAACCTGTAACATTCTTCCACACTGTCCACTACTCCACCGACTTCAGTGTCGTCTGCAAATTTACTAATCCAGCCACCTCTGCCTGCATCTAAGTCATTTATAAAAATGACAAACAGCAGTGGTCCCAAAACAGATCCTTGTGGAAAAAACAGCATTATGTTAGATCTGATACAAGTAGCAAGACAATCAGAGTAATAAGGATAATCCTTACTGAGCCACCGGAGATGGGAATATTACATTGATATAGTCTCTTACAGGAATCGAGAAGGTTCTGAGGTGTTTTCCAACCAATTTGTTTTAATGTAGACAATGTCACTGTGACTGCCTATAGAGCAAGCACCTATGTTCACCAATGGGGGAGACGACAAGTCAATCCTGTATGAATGAAGGGTAGATATTGGTCAGCGTAACAGGAAAACTCTCTGACCCTTCTTCACAAATCATGAAGGGGTTGTTTACATTCACCAGAGGGGGTTTAACATCTCATACAAAACGGCACCAGTGACAGTGCAGCACTCCTTTAGGACTGCACTGAGGTCTCAGTTGTAGATTATGTGCTGCATCTCGGATCTCAAACCCAGGACCTTCACCACATGATACATTTAACCATCAGGCATTTCTGAAGAGGTAGCCATGGAGACAGAGCGAGAGAGAGAGAGAGAGAGAGATAGTGTGTGTGTGTGTGAGAGAGAGAGAGATAGTGTGTCTGTCTGTGTGTGTTTGTGTGTCTGTGTGAGTGTATATGTGTGTGGGTGTGAGAGAGTGTGTGTGTGCCGTGTGTGTGTATGTATGTCTGGGTGTGAGAGAGTGTGTGTGTGCCGTGTGTGTGTGTGTGAGTGTATGTGTGTGAGTGTATGTGTGTGTATGTGTGTGTGTATGTGTGTATATGTGTGTGTGTATGTGTGTGAGTGCATGTGTGTGTGAATGTGTGTGTGTGTATGTGTGTGTATGTGTCTGTGTGACCATATGTGTGTATATGTGTGTGAGTATGTGGGTGAGTGTATGTGTGTGTGTATGTGTGTATGTGTGTGTGTATGTGCGTGCATGTATGTGTGTGACTTTATGTGTGTATATGTGTGTGAGTATGTGTGTGAGTGTATGTGTGTGTGTATGTGTGTCTATGTGTGTATGTGTGTGTGTATGTGTGTGTATGTGTGTGTGACCGTATGTGTGTATGTGTGTGTGTGTGTGTTTGTGTGCGTGTGAGAGTATGTGTGTGTGTGTGTGTGTATGTGTGTGAGTGTATGTGTTTATATGTGTGTGTGACCGTATGTGTGTATATGTGTGTGAGTATGTGTGTATGTATGTGTGTGTGTATGTGTGTGTGTGTGACCGTATGTGTGTATATGTGTGTGTGTATATGTGTGAGTGTATATGTGTGTGTTTGTGTGTGTATGTGTATTTGTGTGTGTGTGTTTGTGTGTGTATGTGTGCATATGTGTGTGTGTATGTGTGTGAGTGCATGTGTGTGTGAATGTGTGTGTGTGTATGTGTGTGTATGTGTGTGTGTGACTGTTTGTGTGTATATGTGTGTGTGTATGTGTGTGTGTGACCATATGTGTGTATATGTGTGTGAGTATGTGGGTGAGTGTATGTGTGTGTGTATGTGTGTGTGTATGTGCGTGCATGTATGTGTGTGACCGTATGTGTGTATATGTGTGTGAGTATGTGTGTGTGTGTGTATGTGTGTGTATGTGTGTGTGACCGTATGTGTGTATGTGTGTGTGTGTGTGTGTGTGTTTGTGTGCGTGTGAGAGTATGTGTGTATGTGTGTGTGTGTGTGTGTGTTTGTGTGCGTGTGAGAGTATGTGTGTGTGTGTGTGTGTGTATGTGTGTGAGTGTATGTGTTTATATGTGTGTGTGACCGTATGTGTGTATATGTGTGAGTATGTGTGTATGTATGTGTGTGTGTATGTGTGTGTGTGTGACCGTATGTGTGTATATGTGTGTGTGTATATGTGTGAGTGTATATGTGTGTGTTTGTGTGTGTATGTGTATTTGTGTGTGTGTGTTTGTGTGTGTATGTGTGTGTGTATGTGTGCGTGTCAGAGTATGTGTGTGTGTGTGTGTATGTGTGTGTATGTGTGTGTTTGACTGTTTGTGTGTATATGTGTGTGTGTGACCATATGTGTGTATATGTGTGTGAGTATGTGGGTGAGTGTATGTGTGTGTGTATGTGTGTATGTGTGTGTGTATGTGCGTGAATGTATGTGTGTGACCGTATGTGTGTATATGTGTGTGTGTGACTGTTTGTGTGTATATGTGTGTGTGTATGTGTGTGTGTGACCATATGTGTGTATATGTGTGTGAGTATGTGGGTGAGTGTATGTGTGTGTGTATGTGTGTGTGTATGTGCGTGCATGTATGTGTGTGACCGTATGTGTGTATATGTGTGTGAGTATGTGTGTGTGTGTGTATGTGTGTGTATGTGTGTGTGACCGTATGTGTGTATGTGTGTGTGTGTGTGTGTGTGTTTGTGTGCGTGTGAGAGTATGTGTGTATGTGTGTGTG